>NC_083560.1:100475788-100778874 GCF_019925205.1 Metopolophium dirhodum
ACATACCAAAGATAGACAACATTTTTATAAATAATAGAAACTACTTATCATACCAGTATACCACGTACCTAACACATAATGTATTGAATATTATATAACTGTCCAAACCAAAACTGAATATTTGAATCCAAAAAGCGAAGAATAGATAAAAAAAAGGTGGACAAGTGGGTGTCACTCTACTGGACAGTAGTGGTTCACTGTAATGGATTGTTAAATTTGAATTCAATGATGTAATATCATTGTATAAGAAAAACGATTCTGAGCGAAGCCGGCCAGTCAGCATATGATATATTATTACTAAGTATAATTGATGATATTATTGTGAATAAAGTAATTTATATTTAACCTATTTATGCTAACTTTATTTTAAATTATTAATCCTTCGCTATATAAGTTGAACATTTTATAAATTTTTAACTACTAGATAATTTGTAAATTTTCAATTTGATATATTTCGTAAAAATTTAAACTCTAAATGATTATAAAAAAATACGTGCCTAAGTATTTTTAATATTTTTTATTTGTTATTGTAACAATATGGCTTTGTATTAATTTTTCATAGTTTTTGATTCAACAAATAAAGTTTCTACATATTTTTTCGAAAAAAAAACTATATTAAATTTGAAATTGTCCGTAAACAGCTCAAAACGAGTCAAAATATTTTCAAAATTGTATGGTGTATAGAAAATGAAAGTATAAACATTCAGTGGAATTTTCATGTAACTTTAGTTATTCATTTTTGAATTAAAACAAAAAACCGTTCCATAACAAATGGAGTGAATATCCAATGTTGTAAAAATACTTCAAACTCTGATAAAAATGTAATTTAACTTTGTTGTAGACATTTTTTTTTTTTGATAAAGGTAGTCAAACCTAAGAAGAATCTTGTATTACATTTTAAAATCTTACATTTAAAAAGAAACATTTTTATGAATTTCTAACTCAAAATAATTTGCTCATTTTCGTGATTTCTACGTATTTTGTCAAGATCTGAACTTAAAATGAGTATAAAAAAAAATCCGTGTATGGATTTTTAATATTTTTAAAATATCATTGTAACAACATAATAAATTAGGATCCTTGTATTAAATGTTCAACGTTTTTTTATACAACAAATAAAAGTTTATTGACATTCATAGAAAAAAAAACTAAAAAATTTGAAACTGAAAATGCCAGTTAAAAGTTTAAAACAAATTAAAATTGTTAGAAAATTTTATTGTGTATAGAAAATGTTAATATAAACTACCAGTGAACATTTTACGCATTTACGTTCAATTTTTTTAGAGTTACACCTAAAACCAAAATGATTTGATTTTGTCAAAAACTGATTTTGCGTAAAAATTCTAGTTTTTCCCTAATTTTTCTTTTATTTTCACGGTGCTATTTAAAACTATTTTGATCTCCCGAAGTACCAACAAGATTCACTTTCTTATCAGAAAAGATGCTGTTGGAGAAAATCCAAGCATTTTAATGTCCTAAAAGGTGATAACAGACACAAAAAACACACATCATTTTAAAATCAATACCTACATTCGTTGGCTCAGAATCTAAAACTAATACAAATTTCTAATACTTATAATAATAGCTTAAAATTAGTCTAAATATTTAAAAAAAATGCATTGTGTATAGGAATTTAAATTTAAAACCTTATGAAAAGTAGTAGTGTTTAAGATAATATTTTTACGATCAAACATCGAACACTCACACAAAATTGTGCCCATGTATTTTTTATATTTTTAAACTTCTGCAAAAACAACTATTATCTAGGGTTTTATATTATATTTTCAAGCGTTTGACAAAGTATAGGTAACATTTGTTATAAATAATTATAAAAAAATCTAAAACAAATTTTAACTTATTATAAAAATAGTTTAAAAATAGCTTAAAATTAGTCGAAATAAGTATTTTTAAAAATGTAATTTGATAAGAAATGATAATTTAAGAAAAAGTTGGCATTTTTAGTTTTGTGATTAATATTTTTTTTTAACTGTAATAAAATATAAAATATCGTTTGATGGGAAACCGTTATATTATTTTACGTTGTGAATATCCAGTGTCGTGAACATTTTAACTTCAAAAGTTCAAAAAAATTGTGGAATTACGCAGTACTTTTTTAAACAATTTTTATAAATAAAATGTAATAAGTATCTTGTATTACATTTTCATAGCTTAGTCATCAATAATAAATAAATGTATGCAATTTTAACTACAACATATGATTTGCAAAATTTTTTGATTTCAATACATTTCTAAAAAAATTTAATTTTGAATTCAATACAGACGTTTAATTCGTTTCCTGCAGAAAACTGAAGAGTAATGTTATTATAGATTATTCTTTTCTTACCCACATACTATTCGTATCATGTCAATCCAGATGCTGAGATGCTTATGAATATTTTTAACAACATTTTTGATATGACAAATATCATTAAAACTAATTCTAACCCATTAGTGATTATTCTTTCCGATTCTTGTATATTTAATAATATATTTATTTATTTTTTTAAGGTATATTTCAAATAATATGAAATAATATAGAAATTAACTTATCATTATTCACTATAGTCTATTGGTGTTCGGACTAAAATAGGTACTTATATAATATTATGTAATTAAAAAACTAAAGTCTAAATCTTAATTAACACAACTATATTAGAACTATGTTATGTTTCATAATACATTTTACACCGTGACATTTCAAATAAGATTTCTGGTTTTGATTTTGAATATCGTTATTGTGTGTTCATCTTTATATGTTAACTTGCATTTAAAATATAAACATTTATATATAGGTACAAAACTTGTATAATCAAATCAAAAACTTAAACTTGTATGATGTAAAATAATTTATAATTGTTATTGTTTTTTATTGATTTATAGTTAACTCATTTAAACATTCAACTACTTCAATAACATTTTTTTTTCAAATTAAATTTTCTTGTCCCAGTGGTATGGGGACTCTGGGAGATATAAATGGTTTTAGCACTCCCTCACTTTACACCTAATTTAGACTCATTTATCATGAGCAATAACTATTATAGTAATAAATATTATAACTTTTAGCATTAATTAATTTGTCCTATAAAGACGTATAAAATAAGTATAGAAATTAAAAATCTATAGGTACCTAAGTACCTATAGCAGTATAGCCTATAGGCTATAAAAATTCAATTTATAAGATTTCTAGAGTCTCGACTATTAGTGTTTGGTAAATCTAAGTTTCCACCAAAAATCGTTTTTTAAATGAAAATAATTATATTATTGATTTTTAGTTTAAAATAATAATACAACATTGTTTGCTACTCTTGTGTATCGAAGCCAGACGAGTGCTGTACACATTACACGGTAGTACGGTACACCACTCGCTCTAATAGTAGTGGGTAATATTGTGAATTGTAATAGTTTACGATATACCTATGTAATATAATGTCCGTACGTACTTTCAATTTTACAATATATTTGTTTTTTCAATACGCAAATTATTATTATTTTTTTATATTGATCATAGTTACATTGGCTATTCGGCTACTAGGCCGTTCTAATTTACATTGTATTTACATATATTTTTCATTATATGTATAGTTTATGCTTATATTAAGTTGTATAACTCGATTTACTTCAAGAAATTTAATATTGATGATGTTAATATTTCATTCGAAGTCTGATTGTGGGACTTCTCCTTTTAGATGTAGTATACTGGTAGGCACTCATATGTGGTGTTTGTTTCTTGGTCTTCCAACTTTAGGCATTCAGTTAATATAGGGTATGTTTGACTGTGTATTCCACTCAACTTGATTCACGTAATATATTATATAGAGGGATTATTTCTGGCCAAAAGGTGATTATGTGTTGTGAATGTGTGCCCTATTCGGAAGCGATTTAAAATAGTGTAAATTATTTATTCTATTTGCCTATTGCCTGTAAGACTGTAATTAATTGTATTAATTGTATTAATATTTTATACCTAACAAGTAGAAACTCTAAAAGGTGCAAAATTGATGATATTATGATGCATATTTAATATTTTAATTACTATATGAACGGCATAAAAAAAAAGTAATTGTAACGCTATTGTTTAAATATAGCATGATACTTTTAAGCTACATTTTTAAAAAAATGTTCTTATTGAAAATTGGTAGTTTATACTTTTATAGTTTGTATACTGATTTGATATTTGGTCACTGGACGGGATTTGACTATGTGAGTTAAGGGCTGGAGCAATCATTTTTCCCCATATATTTAGCTTCATAAGCAAAAGAAAATTAAACATACTTCCAGTAGCGCACGATTTCAATTTTGAAAAGTAAATTTAGTTTGTATTCCTCTTTTCTAAGTTTGCTCGGAAGTGGATTCTTATATTTTTAATTTCGTCGCTATCTATACAACTAAGTTAAGTCTAAGTTTATTTTGATAAAAATATAAACTGACTATGCATCATATTATTATATTAACTAAAAATAAAGTCGTAAATCTATTTCCGAGCAAACCTAGAAAATAGACTAACGAATACGCTCATCTTTTCAAAATTAATATAATTCGATCGAAACAAGGTGAATTTGTATTCCTCTTTTGGTACCTACTGTTAACATAAAATTTCTGCCCTACAGCCGGAAAAAAAGTATTTTCTTCGTGTTCATTGACTTGTGCATGCGCGTAACAGGAACATTTCTTAGTAGGTATAATATAAAATATTAAAATATTAAAACGTTAATAAATCAATTAGAGCTAATGACTACGGAAATGAAATAATACGATAAATATTACGACAGTACAAAATAAATCGTAAATCCGGGAATTAAAATTTCGTCGCGAAAAGTGCGATAACGGATTACACACACTAATGTTCATTTACTTCTCACACATTGACAAAATGTGCATGTAATATTAAATGCCTAACCATACTCCTTAAAACATGGTATACTCCAGCCCCCTTAATCGTGGATTAAACCCGAAAAATTCACTACCTAATGAACTCATCATTATTGTAATATAAGTAAATAAATATAATAGTTATCACTTATCATACAATTTCAACTATTATCAAAAAGGTTGAATGTCGCGACAAAATAATAATACATTTCTAGTGCACTATGATATTTCGTTATATTTGGCGTATATCGTAGCGGTAGTATTAATCGCTACAAATAAAGTAGCGTGCCACAATTAGCACGCTACTTCCGACCACTGAATGTAGGTAGGTACTGTAATAGCAATAATCATCAGCCCTGTCAAGTATATAACAACGAGGAGCGGATTCTTAGGTTCTTAAAAGCTTAAATATTATGATTATACTTATGCACTTTGCACTTATGAAAACTTAAAATATTTTTTTATCTCATTAAAACCACTAAACTATGTACAGAAAATGCTTGGTTCGAAAACATTCCGTATCCCTCAACGTATACATTCGTAGGTATAAATTATTTTTATATAAAATAATGTTTTAATTATATTAAGTATGAACAAACCGTTAAAGAAGGGAATTTATAATCATCTGTATTTTAATACGCTATCTATAAATTATTGATAATTATCTATGATGCTATAGTGTGCTAGTACCCTATGGCCTATGGTAAACAACGTGGTCTTGGATTTCAATAAAATAGTAATAAGTTAATTATAATTTATTACATCACATTTATAGTTAAAAACACAGTTATATACCTACAGGCTACAGCCTATACAGTGTACTGTCAAGCAATTTGTCGCTCAAACCGGTGTGGAATAATTTTACACTGATTTGGACTAACGAATTTCTGGTATAGGAGGTACTGTATAGGTATAGGTAGGTATAATATTATGCGAGTACCGATCTTAATAGTTATCTGCAAGAAAATACAACCACAACAAATTATAATAAAAACGGTATACGATTAGTTTACACTTTTTCTAGGGGGAGGGGGGGGAGAGCCGTGGTGGCCAAATCAATATTTACAATTTTTTTTCGTGATATGTAGTTCTTAAAGCTGAGCTGTATAGGTTTTAGTGTTTTACTATTCTCCATCTAACTTATATATAATATATGTATGAAAACACAGTGCTTTGAAAGTACTACCATTGACTACACACGCCATATTATAATCAATAGTAGGTATACTTCTACTACATGAGGTCTACATAATTACACTGTGTCGCTGTGACCATATTTTGTGTAACCCATGAGATTCCTCAGGTTCCTCAATACACATTACACTTACCATAGTGGCATAGTTCATAGTTGTAATATAGTATTATAGTACACCAAATAGTTAAACATATTCAAGTAATCGACTACTTTACCTTATGGTTATATGGTTATTAAATATGGTTGTTACAAATTATAATGACTATAATAGTGAACTTGTTTTACTAGAACAATATTACCTTGGTATTTAATTTGGCGAATAATAAGAAAATTCCAAACACGGACCACACAATTACACGGAATACGGTTTATAGTACCCTTACGGCTTTAGTGTCTTACCAGTTTACCATACCTATGTGCAGTGGTGCAACTAGGGCTACAATGTTGGGGGGGGGGGGGGGCGTAGTCGCCACCTGATAGTACAAGAAAAGTTAGAAGACGTATTAATTTAGAGCATATTGCATATAATATATTCACTTAAAAATATAAAACATTATATAAAAGAAAAATTGTTCACATTAATAATATACTGTCTGTATATAATAGTTCAGTACATATATTGTAAAATTAAATATAATGTACGGACAAAAAATCGTTTTCTTTAAAAAAAATACAGGCATACAGCTATCAATATTTACCATATTTATCATAGTCAATAAAATAAAATAATTAATAAATTTAAATTAAATTAAATAAAAAAAAAATTAAGAATTACAGTTGAATTTTAAAAAGGTTTATTAATATATTTTAGGAAACGATTAAATAATTTTTTTTCGGGGGGGGGGGCTATTACGAGTTTTGGTGGGGCTAAGCTCCCAGCCACCCCCTAGTTGTGCTTATGTCTGTATATTATGCCATCTCTGTAGTAACCAGAATATTATTGTGATAAATAAACCGCAATAACTGACGTTCTAAAAATTACCTGATACTTTATTCTGAATATTGTTATTGTACATTGTTTACGATAAACCTATAGAAACTCCACAGAACTATAAAATATATAGGTACACCCAGTACTTATAGTCAGTACAAAGTACAAACTTCAGAGGAAAAGTAAAAACATACTAAGCAACTACATACTATGTTTGGTGGGGGGGATGACCCCTTGGCCCCCCTTAGATCCGCCGCTGGATTTATAGACCACGAATACTGTCTATAGCAGGATATGCCCGATATAGGCATATAGCTGATATAGGTATGTTATGTAAATGTAATAATGTAATATAGGTCCGCTTGCAGTGTCACGCTGTCTGAACCCATGGGTAGCGCGGCAATTTATACACAAAATAAAAATACATATTATTAACATTGAGTATTTGTCTGCATACCAGTGGGGTGGTGAACTTCATTAACTTATGAGGCACAATAATTTATATAAGTAATAAATTATAAATACTTATTTAAGTAATCATGTATTTACGTAAATGATAACTGAGAAAGATTGGCTTAGTCTTAGTACACACTTCATAAATTATTATAATATGTAAAATGACTCTAGTCTCCAAGACACAAACCACCCTTTAAACTGAGGCACGTGCCTCAAATAAAGTCCTTCGTCACGCCACAAACAGACACCTGAGCCACTGAACTATGTTTTACGAGGGAAGCAAATATATATATATAT
Source organism: Metopolophium dirhodum (assembly GCF_019925205.1). Lineage (NCBI taxonomy): Eukaryota > Metazoa > Arthropoda > Insecta > Hemiptera > Aphididae > Metopolophium > Metopolophium dirhodum. Next base: position 100,483,537 of record NC_083560.1, read on the forward strand.
AGCTTAAACAAATACTGAAATACCGAGTACTAGGTATTTGTTTAAATCCATATTAATTAGTATTGAGAGTTTATGTTTTTTGCGTGTAACTCAAACCTGACAATTGACCATAGGTTAGGGTATCTACTTTATAGTTTATAATATAATGTTTACCTATTCTATTATGTACATTAATCATTGTGTATATTAAAATTATTAGATCATACCAACTTTTTCTGTTTGATTAACGTATCGTTTTATGTTTAAAAGGGTCGAGTATATCCTGTACCCATACTACTATATAAATACTACATAATTAAAACTCACAATATAATATAATTATCAGTCTTCAAACAAAACACAAATATATATTATAATATTATGGTGAACTATATATTATGTTGTATGTAAAATGTATTTACTAATACTATATATAGAAGTTAGGACTGGGTTTAACACTTTAACTATAAGACTATATAATGCACCACAAAACCTTATAAAATTCCCTTAAATTCCGAAATTGGCAAAATCCGATGTTATAAAGGAGTACAAAACTTATAATTGGAATACGAGTCAGTTAAAAAAACGTAGTTGATTGGGGTTGATTTGACCTATAAAATAAATAATAATTAAACCGAACAAAAATTGTTTGGATAGTTGATAACTTAGAGCACAGGCATTTGTAAACTGAACTAGAAATCTGTCATGCAAAATAAGTACCTATAGGTATATATTATTTAATGCGGTACGGTTTAAAATTGTATTTGGGGTTACGTTGGTTAGGCACTCGAGGCTTTGAGTACCTTTGACTTAATATTTATTTTAGTTCTATTAATTTCGAATAGAACATGACTGGAAGCGTTTTTATTCTGTTTATCCTCTATTAAAAACTTCGTGCTACACTCAGACCTCGAGCGACACTTTGCACGACCCGGGCCGGATCAATAAACGACGTATACAGTTGCAGTGTACGCGTACAACGCATACACATACACGCACACGAACGCTCTCGTATACGTATTGGCTAGAGGGGTGGATGTGAGGGGTGCGAAACGGAAAAAAGGAAAATTCCAAGCAGAAAACGCTCGGCGATAATATAATCGTATAATAATGTGTCTATATACATTTAATATTGTATTATAATATGGTTTTTTGGCGAGCGGTGTTTCGAGCTCGTCGAGGGGGCAACACTGCGGTATCGAGCACGGCGCGCCGCCGACCGAGTACACCGCCGCCGGCGCGGACGCTATTCGCACGCCGTCGCCGCGCCACCGTATACGTCGGCGTACCGTATTTTTATTGTGCGCGCCCGCCCGTCGTCATCGATCGCCGCTGCAGCCGACCCGCTGCCGCCACCGATACCATTTTCACCGGTCCCGCGAAAGCTGACCGTCGCGCGCGTACGTCAGTCTCAGTCATCGCTGCGCCCAATTAACTCGAGAACGCCACCCGACCGGTCGACCATCGTACTCGACTCGCACTTTTCTCGGCCACCGTTTCGGGCCAATCGCATCCTCCGGCGGGTCGCGCCCCCCCCCCCTTTCCGAGTACAGCCGCGTTCCGTTTCGCCGACCTAGGTACCCCGGAACCGCGCGGTCGCCACCATGGTCAAGCACAACACGGACACGAACGGCATCGGGTACGAATGGGAATACGCCAAGGTGAAGGATGACCGGACGATATGGCAAAAGATCATCATGGGCATATACAACCCGAGCTCGCACGAGTTTCTCGGCCGGTCCGCCAAGAGTTGGGGTGAATATAATATCTATGTTATTCATCATAGGTACCTAATATACGTGACGGACCGCGCCTATAACCGTCACTGCGATACATTATATATTATATGATATTATATAATGATGACTGCAAATGGCAGTCACGTTCATAGGATGGACGTGGGTGGAGGGTCAGATCCTACCCACATTGATTTTAGAAGTATACTAGTGTGTAGTGTCTCCTGCACATATTTTTGAATTCCATATCGAAATTAGGTATTAGTAATTTAAAAGTAAAAAAAATTTTAAAGTTATTAGTAATTTGGTTACCTACTCAATATACTTCACGATTGACGTGAGTATTATAAATATTAGCATAGCTAAAAGTTGATATTTTTGATATTGTCATTAGCTAGGTTTATTTTCCACCTCCCCGAACACCATTAAAAAATCACGTCTTCATCACTGGTCGTGCGTGCGTATCACCGGCGTACCAACGCATCACTCGTGTACCCCACCCTGACCACCCCTCGCGCCATCCACTTCCACCTCGCCCTCACACTCGTACCTACCCCGTCTATGTGTAAGTGCCGTGCGGAACATACGCTGTTATCGTGATGGTCGAGGGCGGGACGGACGGTTTGGGAATTGATTTTTTCCGATCCGATTTAGGTATATATACATGTCATCACGTGTACCTGATGATGTATCCCGTGATGAGTAGTGGTAATTGGGTCACCGGGATTACAATGGCTTTTGGAAATGTGTGGCCTTTCAAGGGGGGAGGAGTTAAGAAAGTTCGAATTCCTTTCGTTTTCTTTTTACTGCACACTATATAGATCTACGCACGTGGTCCACTCAGCCTAAAAATGGTTTTTTCGTATCATTTCACGTTTGTAATTTTTACCAATTATTATTACGGAATTCGACAGACATTAAAAACCGGCAGCACTCTCAAATAAAATATACCAATCATTCTCAAATACAATCTACCAATAGACAATAGCATACCTACATATTATACAATAAAGTTGCTATTTTACACCACTGTGTGTTTGTGAATAAATAGGTACCTTTGATGTGGATATCGTCTAAAAGGGACTCAGGACGGCAGGGCCACAGATGGATCCTATATAATATTATTATTATTTATTACCTATGCGTCTAGTATATGGTTTACTGTAGCAAATTTCGGACGTATAAGTGTGTGTGCCTGTAGCGAGGACGACGACGCACCGCAAATATATAAATGCTCCGAAAAAATCATTCGCGATGATTATATAAGTTGCAAAGCTGACCGACACCGCCGAATCGTCCCGTTTCTCCCGGCCAGCTGTTTATAGCTTTGTTGTATATACGCGTCGCAGAGACGGTTTATCTTTTCTTCGTTTCTGTGCGCCACCTAGTCGCCTGTACATGACAGTATGACATTAGTATATAGATAGACACGCACGCACACACGTATATTTTATGTGTATGCATAGGCGACGGTGGTTGTAATTCACAACTTGTGAAGTCTCTCCATTCCCTATGACATTATTTTAACCACATTTTTTTTCCAAATAATGTTTCTATCCCTTTTTGCTAATTTTGTTTTGTTTACCCGAAAGTCGTAAAAACGTAGGTATAAATGGACGAAGGACGTTTAGACTGCCACGACATAAAGCGAACGCACTTGTTTACGTGACACTAACTGGTCTGACCGAGTAATGCGACGCGTGTCATAAAAGGTGTACCGGTTCGTACGAATCAATAGCATATTATTAAAGCTGTAATAGTGGTGACCTACCAACAAAAAAATTGAAAATCATTTACCTATATATAAATAAATATATATATATAATATACATACATACAGATCCATGCCACATGAGGATTTTTCGAAAAAATGATCGAACGCAATAACGCACATTACTAAGACTACAATATCATCTTGACAAAATTCCCAAACCGCGTATTAGGCACCTATCTAGTATATATTATTATTATTTATTACAGTTATAACCTGGTAATACTTATGCCATTGTTATTGTACCTTCATACTCAGAGTCAGACGGGCTAGGGTGGCGGACGAGCGATCTCCACCTGGGCCTGTCGAAAATGTTTGCTGCTTGAATAAACTTAGGCCGTTAACTTATAAATATTTTATTATTATCCCAAAATTGGGCTGAATTTGGATGTGGCCAATTTTTATTCTCAGTCTGCCCCTGTTCATAAACTTAACATAATCACTATTTCACGAAGTATTAAAGGTTAATTTAAATAAACTATACATATATATAGACCGTCTTAAAAATATATAATTATATAGAATATATAGGCATAAAGTATAAAGGTACTTTATAATTTATTTATATACCTACTTTGGGTTTGATTTCTTTTCTAATCCATTAAAATTGGTATTCTCTTTTAAAATTCGATCGCAATGGTGAATGTAACACGCTGTAATATATGTATATTTTCCGAACTATATATTATAGTCTCCAGCGAATTCGGAATGTAAGTGTTTGTGTGTGTATGCGTATGCGTATGTGTGTGCGGGTTTGTGTGCAGTTCGTTAATTTTATATGAGTAAACGCCGTTGCCAATACCGTCTAAGAATAGAAGAAAAACACGCACACGCACTAAGTATATAAGTATATAGTATATATTATAATCGTGTTTAGCAACACGCGCTTGCATCTTCCCATGATTTTAAGAACTATGACTAAAAGTATTTCTAAGTTTAGAACAACCTCCGCTAGTCTCGTTTCGTCGGATATACTACGAGATTATTATAATATCATATACCTACTTCCTACGTATATATTTATTTACAATGTATAAGGTTTGAGTGCTTTTATAACCTTCCCCTCAAATATTGTTTTACAATTTTGGGTGTCCTACACTATCCGATAGCAGTTATCGCGCAACCTCGCCCATCGTTTAGTTAATATTCTGTAACGTCGTTCAGCTGTGAAGTGTTAGGGAGGGATGAAGGGGCAGTTGTTCCCGGCGATCAATTTTGTTGGGCACACAAATGTGTATTTTCCAATGATGTATTGAGCTTTCCTATATCTTACAAAATTATTAGAAAAATAGGTTCTTAAACTTAAAATAAATATTTTAAATAGGTAATACAGTGGAAGGCATAGGCTGCATACGTAATCTGTTTTGTAAGCATTAATCGTTTCAGTTTTTATCAAATGACAATAATGTCTAGTACGTATAATATACATTTTAAAAATAAATTTTTAACAGTGCATATATTATTACTTATTTTTTTTTCGTGGTAGTTGAAAAAGGAACAAAATAAACAAATAAGGTCAAAATTAAAATAATAAAATTTCCCTCTGCGCAGAGCAGCATTATGTTAATTGCACTACAATATAATATATTAATATGATGCATACAGTGTGTAACAGAAGACCTGACAAATTGAAAATGAAAAATGTATACTAGTTAAACGTATGAAAATTTAATATATTAACTATATCTGAAAATTCCTAAGAAGAATATTTTGAAAAAAGTTATTACGTATCGAATTGATTTACTCCAAAAAATTATCGATATTTTAAAAATAGCTAGGTGGAGTCAACACGGATGCTATTTTTATTTTTTCAACTCCACCAATTTCATAAACCTATTGTATATTTAATGTAAATATCATATAGTATACCTCTTAAATCTCATAAATAATGTAAGATAATTTGTAATATAAGCCATTGAAAAACTTATAGGCTAATGACCCTATAGAAGCCTTTATTCTAATAAAAAAAAAGTTTTTACCATAAAAATTGTTTTAAAAATTAGACCCCAAAATAGACTAACAAATTTACCATTTTGAATTTTTTCAAACAAAATTAAATTGAAGCAAGTGTCTACGAACTATATTATATAAAAAGGTTTTTTCTTAAATATTGATTAGAAAAAAAGTTATTTCATTTGTCAGGTTATTGTATAGATACTTAGAAGTTAGAATCAAAATCATGAAATACAAAACGTAAAATAATAATATAATCGTAGCCTCGAAAGTAGTGACGTAGTGTATGACATAACATATTATAATATACTATACATTTATACGCAAATACGAGAATCGTCTGGTTTGCAAAATTCCCCTTGCAGCTATAATAACTTATTGATTTTACCGACGTTCCGGACTAAGGCTAGTATTCGCTTTACAGACTGTTTTACGCATGTTTTATATTAGTATTCAATACTTATAAGTTACAGCTCGCGTTATTGTTGATTGTATTGTGTAATTCAATTTGTGATTGTAAACATTACAAATTCTGTTCCTAAGTAACTTCGCAGTATTAAAATTATATGATCTCCATAAACTAATAAAGCACGTTAATGTAAACGTTATATTATGATATCACAGCTTTTGAATTTAGTATGTATTGAACATTTAACAGAATCCTAAAAACCTTATAGTTTTGTTGAAATAAACCTGCAATGAATGTTGCCAAGTCCGTACATTCTTATCGATTATACACTATAATCGTGTATTAAAATAGGTTAGGTTTTATTACAAAATGCCTAAAATACCTGAAAATACAATTATTCGATGATTTTATACATTTATACTTGGGTAGTTAAAAGCCACGGTATACCATGCTAGGAAATAATTAACAGGATAACGAAGGATGAAATTATTAAATAAGTTTGATTTTGTACGTTTTAAGACATTTATAAATTATATTTATACATAAAAAAAAACCACAACATTTTTGTAAACAGTGATACTTTAATAGTCTAAAAACTGAAAATGTGTTTACTATAAATTATAATGTATTTTTGTAGTGCAAATATAGATACGAACATAAATATTAAAAAAGCGGTTAAGTGCAGTGGGGTGGAGTATATGTCAGCGGTATTGGAAGTTTGTCCATCGTCCCTTCGAACCTCGGACAGGATAGTGTATTATTATTTAAAGGATTATTTACTACAGTAGGTATTCGATTTGAATGTAATGATTGCATTCGATAAAAAACGATTCTGAGTGGAGAATTAGTGTAACAATCAGTAATTATATGTAGCAATATATATATATTTATATTGTTTAATTTAATATAATTATAGTATGTATAATAAATAACATTATATAAATTGAAATTAGATTCATAAATTACGTTTATGTTCAATAGTAAATTGAATAAATATTAATATTAATTCTTATATTTTAATTTTTAAATTCTTAGCGGAGCGAGGAAGCTAGTGGTTTTACTATGGTGTTAGTTTTTTATTTTTATTTTCATTTTTTTTTTATCGTGTATACAAATTTTTTACCAGAAGGATTGCTTCGATTTCAACATATAGTATCTTATATTTTAGCAAATTGGATCAAGCTGGTACTTTAGGAATGTCGTTTATCGATTTTCCAATAAATATATAATGCCACGGGAAAAACCACCGACAAATTACAAAAAAACCGCTAACAAATTTAATTTCTAACGCTTTGTTTATCATTATAGAAACGAATAGAAATAAAAATAAAAATAAAAATTTTAGTTATTTTGTTGTAATTTATAGTATTAATTCAACTTACAGGCTATAATAAATAATAACAATACAAAATATCTAGACTGACAAACCGTCTCCATTCAGAATCGTTTTTACTTTTTCGTATACAAATATTATATCAATGAATTCAAATTTAATACAATCATTTATACAGTGACCCACTTGTAACCTACTGTACAGCAGAGCGTGACATCCACTCATCCGCTTTTTTAAGTTATTTAAAAATTTTATTCGTTTTTCAGGTGCGTTAAAAAAATAGATTAGCTATAGGGTATTTTAGAGGTTTTTCCCGTGGCGTTAAAAAACTATTGATAAAATCAAAAAATGTCCTCTCTAAAGTACCATCTTGATCCAATATTTGCTAAAAAATAAGATACCATATTTGTTGAAATAGAAGCGCTCCTTCTGGTAGAAATGTTGTTTACAGGATAAAAAATAAATAAAAATCACTGTAAAACCACAAGCTTCCTCGTTCCGCTCAGAATCTAAAACTTTCATATTGCATAATAATATAATATATAAATAGGTATTAGGTAGTGTATACCTAACAGATATTTATAATTTATATGATGTAATAATAAATTTATGAATAGTGCAGAGTTGGGCAAAATACCAAAAATATTAAGATATTAAACACAAATATTTAATTTCAAAAGTAATACAAAATATGCACTAATTACAAATAGTTTTAACGACTTAGAAATTATTAAATACAAACGTATATGATTATATATTTTGTTAATGGCAAAGTGCCTTCGATGTAGTGTTTCTTAAAGAAAATAACGTCGTGCATATAAATTCTTTATAATTATATATAGACATTTATCACTACTTACTTACTGCTATTCAGCATACTGATGATATTAATATTTATTATAAAAACCAATAAGCAATAATATTATATCACTGTAGACTGTAGTCTGAATGATCTTATAATTGGCATATATATATTTTATAATGCATAAACGAATTCATTAAAAAGTGTTCAAAAATTGTATAAGTGCCTAATACATTAGTAAATTGTAATAAGTAAACTATCATAACAATGTGGTTTACTTATACAAAAGGTAAAAATACCTACAACTAGTTGTTTATCTCACTATATCCAGTCATCAATGATGATTAGTAGAGCCTTCACGGAGAATAAACTATAAAGTATTTGAAATGATATCATAATAATTTTATATTATATAATTATTATTAATGTTTTTAAATACTATCAACGATATACGTATTGTTATATTTAACGTAGATGACAAATGACAATATTAGTGATCAGAATTCTAAGACGAATAAAAAATTATTGTGAATTTAATCTCTAATTTTGTTTTTATTTCTATTAACATCAACTTATGAGGAACCTTGTATTCAATTTTCAAGTTTTTTGATCAAGCATACATTTTTTATCAATAATAATTAAAAAATCAAAATTTTCACATGCCCATAAATAGCTAAAAAAATAGCCGAACAATTTGAAAATTATATGGTGTAAAAAAATGCTAATATAAATATTTGGTGAAAATTTCAAGTATCTATGGTTATTAGTTGTTTAGTTACACCAAAAAACTAAATCATTTTTTTCAAAATTGGGTTTGAATAAAAATCCCCGTTTTTCTTTGTTTATTTTTTGTTTTCTCGATGTTTTTGAAAATTCCAGGGAATTTTCCATTTTTACCTTTCTAAAGTAGTAACTAGATTCACTTTCCCACTAAAAAAGATACTGTAGTTGAAATTTGAATCATTATTTCGAGTACTTACAGTGTAAAGCTGTACACACACAAACGCATTATTGTAAAATCAATACATTCATCGCTCCGCTCAGAATCTAAAAAGTAGGTAATATGATGAAGTTATAAAACTAAATTTTTTTTATATATAAAATTAATACATTTTATAATAAAGGGACAAAGACGGCTTGAGTGAGGAGGAGTGTCCATTGACACTACTTCAAATAACTTGGTTAATTAGGTGTCGTAAAACAGCATTTAAACCATAATTTAACCATAAATTTACCATAATTTTGATGGGCTGATGTTTTAAAATATTTTTTTACATTAAAGCGGAGCTCTTTTTGCTTCCAAAAATCATTTTACCTTAAACACCATGGAAAACTTAAATGTGATTTATTTTAGATGTTCTATATCATACTTATATGTAATATGTATGTATATTGTATCAGCACTTATGAATACATACATACTAAATAGAGGGAGTCCGGGACAGTTGAACCACTTCTTAGAAAACTAAATATGATTTCTTTCGTAATCAATATAGAGAAATGGAATTGTTGTCTAAAAAAAGCATGGCTACATAGTAGTATATAATAAATTCCATATTGTTCTATATTTATAACCATTAGTGCTACGTCGATGTGTCTCTTGAACTTTAAAGTTGAAAAGTAAACCGGGAATATATATAGGAAGCGGGATATATATATGAACATATCAAAGAATGTCAAGAACATAAATTTTTATATGTGTGAAGTCACAGAAATTTCAATTTTAGGAACAATAACTACAGTTTATTATTTATATAACATTTTTATAAACACTTTTTATAAATAGATAACAATAACAAAAACAAATTTTTGGATTTTTTTAATAACAACAATTTTTTCAGAATGAATAAATTATAGTTTAATACTTATTGTAACATTACAATTAATACTTTTTTATAAATAACAATATAAAATAACAATAACAAAAGAATCTTTTTAGTTTTCTTATTATCTATAATATAACCATAGTTCCTCTTCCTCCAGACCATTGTTCAAACTTCAAATGTCCCATCCACTACCTCATCAAGTTTGATAAATTGTGAAAAAAAAATAAAATACCATTGATAAAACTACATAAAATTGTGAAATTATTGATGAATACAGTATATTATAGATACCTTAAAATATGAATAAATGACGAGTAAACAACAATAATTTTTTTTTACTTTGTAACATTAAAACATGTTTTTATTTATAACAATTAAACGGCATTTTGAAATGTTGTGTTGCCACATAGGTGAGCTTATGGAATGATAATGCACGTTATAATTCAGCTATCGTCCACCAGTAGTGATATTTAAAAAAGATACGAGCGGTGATTTATGTCTCCTCCCTGACCAAGTGTCTCAGACTCTCTCTACATAAATTATATTTTTAATTGAAAAATAATAATTATTATTATCATTTGTATATTTCAGGAGGAATTCTGCTCTTCTATGCCGTGTTTTATTCAAGTTTGGCATGTATGTTCGGCATCTGTATGAAAGTGCTTCTATCTACGTTGAACGACAATACGCCTCATTTCACATTGAGCAGCTCGTTAATTGGCACAAACCCTGGTACGTAAATTTAATTATTTTGTTACATTAAACACTATACGATTATATTCGAAAGATTTAATAATTAGTGTAGGTGGTATCGTATTATATTTAAACCTATAAATAGGTTTTACTACAATAAGCGCAGTTCTCGCGTGGATTTAATGATATTCAAAATATTCAAAAATATTCTTCAAATAATTTATACATAATAATTACCTAATAATTTATAATACCTATACAATATCGATATAATTATTTTCTGTGATAATCTCTAAAAAATAAGAAATAATAATATATGAGTGCAGTAGGAATTTGTAGTCAGGTTTCTTCGGGATGTACCTACCTACCATACTTTTAATTTCGTCTCTGATCAATTATTAGTTATTATAGTTATTACGTATGAAAAGTATATACTATACGAGCGTGCAATGCGTGCAGGTATCTATGATTATATGAGTACAGATCTAATGTGTTTTTTACAGGACTAGGATTTCGACCCATGTCCCCGAACGTTGAAGATGGATCACTAATTTACTACGCCGCGGATAACGCGACTAATGTAGAGGCGTGGACTACTGAATTAGACAAGTTCCTGGCTGGTTAGTTAAAAAAAAAAATTATCATATAATAAATGGCAATTATAGGTGGAGTCAGTTAATCATATCCTACAAAAAAATGTATAATCCGGGTAAAATTAAATTAGTACTTAAGGGGATTGCCAACGGACAATTATTTCAATCAAAATGTACCAATCTTTTGTCAATCATACCGATGGACCTAAAACGCGATAAGACTTCTGAAAACTGATTTGAATTCGTTAATAAGTCTACTTGAGATCCATCAGGACACTTTTTTAAAATTTTGTTTCTAAACTCCTATACATTTTGTTGTAATGTATGAAATTTTAAAAGTTGATTAATTTAAAATTAAATTACATTTCTATAAATGTGGCCTGATCGATCTCAAGTAGACATATTAACGAATTGAAATCAGTTTTCAGAAGTTATATCGCCTTATCAGGTCCATCGGTAGGATTGACAAAAAGTACATACAAATGAGCATACATTGTTCACGAGAGCAACACCGTGGCGGTGACTTGTACAGTAAGTTGTACGTGCCCGTGTGGGAGCTATCTTATTGATGATCACTCCCTACACATGCACATGCACATGCACATGCATTTACAAGACCCGCATGTATATTGTATATAATTTTAAAATTGCTTAATTTCAACGCCTTAAAAACTGTCCGTTTGCAATCTTTTGTCAAAATATTGCAATGTGAATATATAGCAACAATTTTTTGGTAAAGAATTTAATATTATGTACCTACAGTTTTACTAAATCCATTGTATCAAAATGTGTCTGCATATTTTCAAAGATTTTGATACTGAATTGATTGTTTGTATGCGTTGAGGCGGTGAAGACTCATAGCATTCCCGCAACTGCTGGCTCCCTCTATAGAGATTGCTTTTATAGCTTTTAGGTAGTGCAAAAATGATTTTATGTTTTAATTAGTTTTTGGAAATGGTTTCAGTGTACAAGAACAAGACATTGTTGCCAGACAAAGGTAATAACCAACAGAAGTGTGGATACAATATGCCACCACAAAAGGACAAGGTTTGCGAGGTCAGCCTGGCCAACATGGGACCATGCGCAACCGAATACAAATATCAATATCATAAAGCTCAGCCCTGCGTTTTCATTAAGCTCAATAAGGTTTGTATCCATAGAAGTTAATACTAACAATAATTTCAATTTTATGCGCGCCATGTACTATGACTAAATGTTGTTTTAAGTAAAATCTCTGCATTATATCGCAATAAAAAATATTGAAAACTTTAATATAAAATCAACCAGCATGTAAAGACAAAAATTATCTTAATATTTGATTTTTGTACGCAATTTATTATTCGATTGTATAAATATTGTGTAGATTTTCGACTGGGAACCAGAATTCTACAACAACAAGACAGACATTCCAGCTGACATGCCACACGAACTTAAAGAAACAATTGCACAAAGAATGAAACATGAGGTAAATTGTTTCAAAATAATTGTCGCTGCAACTTAATCGATATTATACAATAACCAATTATTGTTCATGTTCACATTTATAGTTATTCACAATATGGGTTACCTGTGACGGAGAAGCGCCAGCAGATAAAGATAATATTGGACCAGTAAAGTTATATCCACAAGACGGATTCCCCGGCTACTACTACCCGTACAGAAACAAGCATGACTATCTTAGCCCCTTAATCGCCATACATTTCCTAAATCCAAAAAGTGAGAGCGTAGATATATTTTTAATAACAAAAATAATAATATAATAATAATTTAGTTATATCCAAACATTTCATCTTATACGAGTAAAATGGGTACCTACTTAAATGTGTATAATGTTTATACATAGTTTAATATATTATTATATGATATTACATAGTAATATATACTTGTTCTATTGAAAGGATGCTTTGTTCATACAGTGAAATGTGAAAACTACTTTTAATAAACGCAAAACCCATAGAGGATAATTATTTATTATTTGTTTGTTATATCCAATATTACAGTTTATTGTTAATTAATCACAAACAATTAGTTTGTAGGTACATATAATTTTAATTTTATTTCACATGCGATAATTAATTTATTAATATTTCGTGTTTCTGATAAATTGTAATAAAAAGAATAATATAAAATACCTACCTAATTCTAATTTTTGTGTAGCACTAAACTATATTTAGTATATGATAGGTACCTATTGCTATAACTTTCCAGTTAAAATAAATAAGTAAAAATGTATGTCCAATAATTGTATTAAGTTAAGTTAATATGTAGTTACTAATTTTTGTTTATTTGTTGTTACTATAAATAGATAGGATTCTCGTTCTTTATGTTTTACAGCATTTCTTGCCATTTCATTGTTTATAAAATCACTTACATGCAAGCCCGGATTAAGGGGGGCACGATCCAGGGGCCAATTGATGATTTTGGGGGCCCATTTAATTTCTCCCGGAACGGTGGGACATGAAAAGTTATTTTTAATAACCAATAATACTTGGTTACAACCGGCTACAGGCAATGCTATAAACGATTTTCACTATAAATATTTTTGAAGTGATTCTAAAATATTATATCGTAATTAGGCATTTATTACATTTTTGTAGCTCTATTGTTTTTATGTACACATTAGAATACCTAAGTATATATTATTTATTATATATTAGAGCTTGGAAGTTATAGCACTAATAAAGTTACATTTTAGTACTTTAATATGAGTTTAAAAATATAAAAAAACACTCTATAAGTAACACTAAAAATGTGAAATATGCAAAATAAAATTTAAAACATATTTATAATATACATAATGTTTCCTTATTTTTGTTTTGTTTATTTATTTTTTAAATTATTATTTAGGCACTTTTAATTTTACAATTTTCATATAATATTTTTCATACGTTCATTGGAACTTTTTATTCAATAAATTTATATCAGTTATTACAAAAAAATAAAAAGGGTACCTATTTATGACCTAATATAATATGATATTTTCTTACTAATTTACCATCATCTTTCGTTTGATTCTTTACAGGACACACTTTGATCAATGTGGAATGCCGTGCCTGGGCCAAGAACATATTTTACAAACGCAGCTTGCAAAACCGCGAAGGCTCCGTTCACTTTGAATTGATGATCGACTAAAGTTGCAGACTCATATAGTCGACAATTACGCCACTAAACCATTCGCTTTGTTCTCAGTTTTTTGGTGCATCACAAAACACAGAACATAGCCAGTTTATTTTTAGTACTATATCGTTGTATTGTTAATCGGTTTAAGTGAAATCCCAACAAAACGCGTTTACTCCTTTTATAAAAAAAAATAAATAATAATAAAGTTAGGTATTTTTTTTTGTTTTTTTGGCTTAGGAATGTTTCTTAAAGTTAAAATACATTTATATATTATATATTAATATTAATAAATAAAATAAGAGCACAGCAAAATTAATACATATGATTCAAGCTTTAAAAAAACGCTGTGTAAATTCACAGTTAATCGATATATTGTATTCATCTGACGACTTCAATGATTATCACTGCCTGACTTTTTTTTATCATATCCCATATGTAAGTTTACCCATAGGTATTTTTACCGTGCGTTATATAGCTGGCTCGTTTAACTCATTCGGCTTGTTTTGATAAGCAAATTCGGATATAATCAATGCAAGGTAGGCGATCTAATGATAAGATGTAGGAAAATATTCCAATAAAAAGTAAATATTATTAGAGACAAATCCCAGATTTTTCATCTAAATAAATAAAAAAATTATAATTAATGATGTAATTTGAATACTATTCACACACCGTCGTCAGTCTCCATAAAGTTTTCACTTTAAACGTAGCCATCGCCATATGCGGACATGAGGATTTTTTGTTTTTTTTTTTAGTGGTCTAGCATTACTCAAATTTCAAAGTGAAGGGGCTCGCACCTCTATTACTATTATAACATATGGTTCACGAATGTACATATAGTTCCATTGAGGCCTGGGGGGGAGGGGGGCTATAGAGATTTCTGGTGGGCTAGGCGCCCGGAAGCCCCCACAGCGATGTTCTCCTCTGGCCACCGCGTTCAAAATATACATATACGATCATATTTACGTGATATGGTTATAAAAAAAGTTAACTGCAGTACAACGATACCTATCCAGTGGCGTCTTTTCCGGTGTTATGAGACCGTGGCAAAATGTTTAAATGATGAAAAACGTTTATTTCTCCCGTGGTTTTTTTTATTTTTATTACATAGGCAGGGGTAATTTCTATCATCGGCTTCGATCGCACCCATTGGATATTTATAAAATTACTGTGCAATGTAAAGGATATAATACCTATACGCAACCACCGCATCAAACAATATTAAATTGAAAATTGCGTTTTTAATAAACGAGTAAAAAAAAAAATAATTAAATTTTACACACCTATAACATGTTATTCTTGCGCGGACCAGCCAATCCCAAAGATCGGACCTGTATAGGCCTTTAAAAAAAATTAACCTGGTAAAATCCACCACCACATCCACTCAGAACGACGCGACAGTTGTAGGTACCTCAACCTTCCAGGCTCCTTGTCTATAGGTATTTTATCTCTTGATGTCGTCTCTCACCCGTCCCATATTCTCGCGCACAGTCGCGTGACAATAATATATTATGAAACTCGCAGGTATATAGGTAACGCGCGTGTCACATTTTAAGACGTTTTAATGTTTTCGTGTCAGTGTATTAAATACATAATAATATTATGCTTTTTTTCTCTCCCCTCCCGTAGTCGATTGAAAAAGTCTTGAGCAATACGCGACGACACAATAATATTGTAATAACGTTTTATAATTTGTGGTATACAGGGTGATCCATTTAACGTAAGACACTTATTATACGAAAAGTAGACGGTCAAACGATAAACCGTCTTCCGTTAAATGGATCACCCTGTATAATATATTATTATTTATATATAAATATATACATATACTTTTATTTTAGAATCGATGAGATTCGTCAATCCATTCATCTCATATATCTACATCGATACACATTAATATTGTAAGCAGTGTTGGGTAAATGGCTTTTTAAAAGTAATTTCGTTACGGTAAATTCGCAATTTGCGTTACGCGTCGTGTATATTACGTACTGTAGGTAGGTTACCCAACACTGATTATGGGTTAGGTAGGTACTATGGAACGGAATAATCGCATTTGAGAAAATTACTAATTACCTATATAATATTATTATTTATTTATTCATTATTATTATTATTTGTAATAATATTAATAAACATTATACATAGGTACTTGCCTATTTAATCGTAATATGTTTTAAGCTATCGTTGTAATGTAATAACCAAATATTTTAATGTTGATTCTCGTAATTATTATACATACATTCGTACATTAGATTAAAGTATACAAATATTATATATTATTATATTAAGGAAGTTATTGATTATTTAAAATTTTAACGTGTTGACGTAGCGAGCTAAGTAAAATTGCATATTCTAGGGGAATATACCTAGCGTGTTTAAAATCGTATAGTGATGTTACATGTTTCGTTTTACGCAGTCAAGAGTAATATTATAATATTATGTAATGTGTGTAGGTACCAATTATATAAGTGTGTAACGTGTATGTAATAGTAGGTAGTGCGGGGGGCTGTGGTTGATGATTTTATTATAATAATATTATGTATGTAAACGGAATCATATAGATTATAGAACTCGTTAATGTAGATGTTCAGAGATTGTTTTATTTATCATTTAGTACCTATATCTACTTTGTGTCCAGCTGGCAGAATCACATTGACGTCTGTTGGTTGAAACTTTGACCGAGTATATAATAAATTATTACTGCAAGGGCGTCGGTTGCTGAATACAAGTGCAATGTACATAATAATATGTATAAATGCGCCTCAAAGGCATGGGCGCAACTAGGGTTACAATTCTGGAGGGGGGGCTAACAAAACTATTTATTTAAAATAACCCATAGGGGGCTTATATCTAAATCAATAAGATATATTTGTGGGGGGCTAAATCTTAGTCAGGGGGCTAAGCTCCCCTAGTTGCGCCAATGCAGTCAAAGGTGCACTTTATACGCATCTCACAGATTTCTTATTGAAACGTTGGACGCTATTTTAATACCTACAAACGATAACATAATTTTGAAGGCCTTATACATTTTTAGATTATGAATGTATCGATGATAATAATATCACGTATGTAAACGGAATCATATAGATTATAGAACTCGTTAATGTAGATGTTCAGAGATTGTTTTATTTATCATTTAGTACCTATATCTCTACTCTGTGTCCAGCTGGCAGAATCACATTGGCGTCTGTTGGTTGAAACTTTGACCGAGCACGTAGGTACAATTATAAATTATATCTGCAAGGGCGTCGGTTTCTGAATGCAAGTGCAGCATATTGAATTGCTTTTTTATTTTTGTGTCTGTCATCACCTTTTAGGACAGTAAAAGTGCTTGGATTTTCTTCAACAGTAACTTTTCTGATAGGAAAGTGAATCTAGTTGGTACTTTGGGGGGTCATAAGTAAAAATTTCCCAGTAGTTTTCAAAAGCGACGTGAAAAACAAAAGAAAAATTAAGGAAAAACGGGAATTTTTACGCCAAAATCTGTTTTCGAGAAAATCGATTTTGGTTTTTGGTGTAACTCTAAAACAAATGACTGTAGGGACATGAAATTTTGACTGAATGTTTATATTAGCATTTTCTATACACCATAAAATGTTGAAAATATTTCGACTCTTTTTGAGCTGTTTACGGACATTGTCAGTTTTCAATTTTTTTTAGCTTTTTTTTCTATAAATATCAATAAAATTTTATCTGTTGAGTAAAAAAGCTTGAAAATTTAATAGAAGGCTCCTAGGTCATTGTTTTAAAGGCAGATGAAAAAAATTAAAAATCCTTAGTCACAGTTTTTTTTTATAAGCATTTAAAGTTCAAATTTTGACAACATTTATCAAATTTATAATTTATTAATTATTTTGTAGTTAAAAATGTATAAAATGTTTAACTTTTATGGCTAAGGATTGAAAATTTAAAACAAGGCTCCACGTAAATAGGTTATATATAAATTACTTTATTCACAATAATATCATCAAACAGGGGTGGATTGGCGAATTTTTTCGGCCCGGGAAATATGGATCAAACCAGCCCTGCACAGCAAATGTAAACACCCCCCACCCCCACCACCACCACCAAATAGGTAAAATTAGTAAAATATATTATAGGTACCTATAATTAAAGCTATAACAGTTTTGGGTTAGTCAGATATGGTGGTTGTTCAGACTGTCCTAAATTAAACTTGAAGTTTAATCTTATTACATTTTAGATTCTGAACGGAACGATGAATGTATTGTTTTTACAATGATGTGTTATTTTATTTCTTTTTTCTTTTTTTGTGTCTGTCATCAACTTTTAGGACAGTAAAAAGCCTTGGATTTTCTTCAACAGTAACTTTTCTGATAAAGTGAATCTAGTTGGTACTTTGGAGGGTCAAAAGTAAAAATTTCCCAGTAGTGACATGAAAAAAAAAGAACAATTACGGAAAAACGGGAATTTTTACGCAAAATCTGTTTTTGAGAAAATCGATTCTGGTTTTTGATGCAACTCTAAAACAAATGACCGTAGGCACATGAAATTTTGACTGGATGTTTATATTAGCATTTTCTATACATCATATCATTTTCCAAATATTTTGACTTATTTTAAATTGTTATGGACATTTTCAGTTTCCGTGTATTTTTTTCTATAAATATCAATAAAATTTTATTTGTTAGTTAAAAAACCTAGAAAATTTCATAGAAGGCTCTTATTATACTGCTTCAAAGACAGATGAAAAAAATTAAAAATCCATAGTCACAATTTTTTTTATAAGCATTTAAAGTTCAAATATTGACAAAATGAAAATGACGATAGCTTGCAAATTGTTTTGAGTTAGCAATTCATAAAAAATGTTCTTTGAAAATGTAAAACAAGATTCCTACCTTCCTAAGTTTTCCTACCTTTATCAAAAAAAAATGCCTACATGAAAGTCAAATTAATTCTTATTTTGTTATAATTACAAAACGAATGACTGTAAATACTAGAAAATTTCACTGAATATTTTGACACCATACAATTTTTAAAATAAATTGACTCTTTATGATTAATTTATAAAAATATAATTTTTTTTTTGTAACGATAATATTATAATAATTATAACAGCCCGGCCGGCCCTCACAAGAACCGGCCCATCGGGAAGATTCCCGATTTCCCGATAGGCCAATCCGCCCCTGTCATCAAATATACTTGGTAATATCATAGGCTGACTGACCGTTTTCGCTCAGAATCGTTATTCTTAGACAATGATATTATATCATTGAATTCAAATTTAACACCATCCATTACAGTGACCCACTTGTAACCTACTCTACAGCAGAGCGACATCCACTTATCCACCTTTTTTTTAATGAAAATCCTTGTATAGATACTTGATGGATACTTTTATAGTTAGGTAACGTTTATATATTACCAATTTTTACACCATATGTCGACATCCTTGATTTTTTTTTGTTTTTTTCCCTTATAAATGTCGTTAAAAAAATGTTCACTCGGTTAAAAAGCTTGAAAATATAATACCTACAATAAGGTTCCTCACAAGCAGGGTTCACTAAAGCTATTTAAAAACTATTAAATGTATAATATTATGTTCAATTCTTATACTCCAATAATCCGGTAACAACAAAACTTATAAGAAACCTTATATTCAATTTTTAAATCTTTGGTATATGAATATTAAAAATGTTATGAATTTTGAATATAAAATATAATTTGCCTACTGTCACAAACATTCCGTTTCGTCAAATATTTTCGTATTTCATAGTGTGAAAAAGCTGTTTTCATTATTTGTAAAACAGAAATATTTATGAAAATATCGATTTCACGAAGTGGCTACGAAATATATTATATGTTACGTTATTCAAAAGTCGAAATCGGGCAAACACAGTGTTACATTATTATTTATTGAGACCTACCTATTGTTTTTTTAATACGTATAATATATAGTGAAATAAGAAACATATTCCGTTTTTTTGTCATCGATCTTTAAACCACATTTATACCTGAAATGTTTATTAGGTAATTTTCTACAATGATGTTTCAGAGTGTCTGAGTTATTTTCCAATAAAGCTAAGTCTTCGACGTATGCTAGTAATTCTATAGTCGAGTAACCAATCGTAATTCCGTCAATAATATTTAATTCTCTGACTTTGTTTTCTAACACTACCTAGATTAATTATAAAGATAATTGGGGAGAGAGCGTCTCCTTGTCTTAAGCCCGTAGATACTCTCACTGTTTCTGGTGCTGTATTCGCAATTTAAATTTTAATCAGTGTTCTCGAGTCTAGCCTTGATCAAATTCACTAGGTTTGTTGGGAAATTAAATTCTTTTAAGCATGCAAATGTGATTTAAAGATCAATGACAAAAAACGGAATATGTTATAATTCGACAAAGAAGTAGAGAATACCGACAAGGTGAGTTTATAGAAGTGGAGCGCCATAATTTTATGAGAGCGTCACATTTTAAATACCTAGGATCCATAATATCGCAAGATGGAAGTGGAGACACTAAGATACAAATGGACAATTGTTGAGTTTTTTGGCCCAAGAAGCATGTTTGGCTCAAAAGTTTTATCAAAAAAATTAAAAATACAATTATACATGACCCTGATAAGACCAGTAGTATTATTAGTAGTCGGTATTATATCGCTCTGACCATAGGCGTGAGCAGGGTTTTGTGTCGGGTGCAGCATACATTTTTAACCGGCCCTAAAGAACAATAAGCAGCCCACTTATTTCCTTTATATAGCAGCCCCCCCCCCCCCCCCCGAATTCTGTTTAGCACCACTGTGTAAATATTTAATATTTTATAAGTTCATATAATCTACATAAACTATATATAAACACAAATGGTTAATGTGCTATTGTCATTGTGGTTGTGTCTGTATCTGTAGACTGTAATCTAGTGTGTACGTCGAATTTCTCCAATAATACCTTAGACCATATACAATGGATGGAGCTATGTGTGTGTTTCTCGTATACCGGAGCTGTGTCCAACATAACCCCCCACCACCCATTTAATTTCAAGGTACAACGCATGCGTTTCGCCAACAATCACTATAAAATAACTAATAAGTGGGGGGTTATGTTGGACACAGCAAATGATTAAAGTAGATCCATCCATTGTATATGATCTAAGAATAATACCCATATATATTTTTAGACTTGTATTGATAAAATAGTATTAGAAAATAGTAAATGCGATTTTCAAAATAACCTATTAGAACATATAGACTCTATATGTTCTAATAGGTTATTAGACTATAGGCAAGACAGACTAAAACAGATTACATATCAACTACTGCAGGTTATTGGTTTATCACTGATATTTAATTGTATAATAGATCACCTTACTGAATAAATGGTTAAATAAATGTTTAAAGGATTATGAACAAAAGTATAAGACAAAAAAAAATAAATAGAAATAGAAAAAATAAAACTAAATAATAATAACTAATAAATAAAAACTAGACATAAATATTCACTTACATATTTTCATTTATATTATCTTATTATAATTTTTACTTAAGTATAATATTATAAATTAATAGCACATACATTTTTGGGGAAACTATGTTACACAAATGATAGCTGAATCATAATTAATTGCACTAATCACAAAAACTAATAAAATACATATTTATGAGTATTGAGTAAATAGGTTATATTCAAGTGAGTATTGGTAATATATTTTGTTTAAATTAAGAATAATTTCCTTCATGTTATTTTTTGGTAATACATGGTAAAAAGATGGTTATTCATTATATTTTTCTAAAAGTCAACACAAAAATCAGAAAGTTATAATTTGTTATAGTAATTTTTATAAATTATAAATTTAAAAAAATGTAATTTGAGTTATTTCTAAATAGTTAAACAAATTTTCAGAATATTTTGAATATTATTTAAAAGGTATATATTTTTGTATTGAATGTACGGAGTACTCAAGTGCTCTTAATCATACTTATATTTAGCTTAAACGCCTTAAACTAAACACTTAAATAGGACAAATATCTAATAATGTATATTGTTTAAATAGGTTTATACTTTATAATTATGTACATTACAAATAATTAAAAATATTAAAGGAAGCATATTCACTTTAGTTTTTGTCAAGATTAGAAAAAGCGTAAAAACCTTTAATTTTTTTTCAACAGTTTTCCGATTGTTTATCATGTAAAAACCTCATTAGTAATAAGCCGAGTTTCCAAGACTGATAAACTTGCCACTCAAATAACCAAATGGGCCAGTAATTTACGTATAAAGAGTTCTAAATGGTACATTTTTCAAGTATATTCAATGGTAAATTCAATTCTTTTGACTTGTGACACATTTACTGACTATCCTCGGGAGACTTAGCAGTGATAAATAACTATACAAATTGACTGTTTATACAAGTGACAAATATTTGGCAAGTACACCGATCGTGGTAACCCAGCTTTTTATATAATATTTTTGGTCCCAATGTAAAGGACAAAATTCTACTATGAATACAATTAAAATTAATGTTTGGTCATGTTAAATGACATCACAACACTAAAAACAAGTTTGCTTAGATTTAAAGTATGTTATTATTTAAGAAATATGGTGTGGATCGTACACTTTAACACTAATTATTTAATGAGATACAAGTGTTTGAAAATATGAGCGGGACATCATAAAGCCAAAGTTGACTGGTGGCATATGTTTTATGCGTAAAAGTGTCTAGATTAATACAACAACTTCAATCACTAAAGGTAATATTTATTTTTTATTTTTTTAATGTAACCTCCTTAAGTGTTTTTTGTGTTTTTAACACAGGTGTTATTATACATTTGATATGCTTTCTAGTTTTTTTATGGTAAATAAAACTATGACCGTAAATATTCGTAAAATTTAATTTATACTGCAATACGATGCAATTCGCAAACTCAATAATTTTACTTAATTATAATTTATAATATGTATACAATAACAAGATATATTAAATTTTAAATAACACCATCGTCTTAATAACATATAAATATACTTAGGATTATGGAAATACTATTGTAAGTCATTAAAATCAATGTATAAATCAAACTACTTTTACACGTAAAACAAGGGCGGCTGCTCAATCGTCGGCCCTATGAGGTCACGTGGCTATTCATCAACTCTCGTAGAATTATAATTTTTTTAACTTTGGTTTTTTACCAAAACATTTTTCATTATTTTGACTATAATAATAAACCAATAAACTTAAAATTAAAAAAAAAAAAATAATAATGTTGTGATGTCTTTTAAGAGGATGTCAGCGCACTATTTATTTTTTCTCTCTGGGCGCAACATAGACGAAACGCATTAACACAGAATTATTTCATCTATGTTTTTAAGTTATCTTAGAGTAATATCACCCATTAAAAAAAAGATAGAGAATAATATTTTTGAGAGAATGACTTATTAATTTTATATTTTATTGTTATTTGACTTAGTATTCAACTTCTAAAACAAATTGTTTTGAGACAATATTTAGACAAATCAATATGACATTCTATCAAAAATATTATTTTCTATCTTTTTTGTAATAGGTGATTTTACTCTAAGATTTCTTAAAAACATATAAAAATGATTTTGCGTAAATACGTTTTGTCTATGTTGCGCGTGGGCCAGAGAGAGAAAACAAATGGGGCGCTGACATTGTCTTAAGACTTACAGGGATAATTTAAATTTGGTTCTAATACTAAAAATAACATAGAAAAAAAACAGAAAGTAAATAAATAGAAATAAACTATAAAATTAAAACTTATAATATAAATGTTGAGCTTGTTACATTTTCTTTACTTTATTTATTCTAATAAAAATATTCGATGATGCTGAATCTCAAAAAATAATAGATATTATTTATGATATTTTATCGGTATTTCATTTGTTTAGTATTGGATTTTTACAACAATTTTACAAACATTTTATACCGTACTGATAATAACTGTAGCACGCACATTATGTTAAAAAAATTACAAAAATTAACAACTAACACAAATTGTATCATAATTTTGTTCATTGTATTAAAATACTAAAATCACCACTATCATAATAGTTAACATTAATGCATCTAACAGTAAATAGCATATTGTATAATGGACACATCCACTTAAAATGTATATATATATATATTATAAAGAGAGATTCACAAAATCATTTAATTAATATTTAATTAAGCTACTTATTAGTATTAGCCGATAACAAAATAATATCATCTATTTTTTTTTAGAAATTGCACTTCTTCGACTAACACGACCACAAAACAAACCAACTATAAATATTAGTCCCGTGAAAGTGAACAAAACTACTATTAGGTATTTCTTGGAAGGTGACTTGGCGACTTGTCCGTACAACTGTTGTAAACTCTCTGGATAAATCTACAAAATTGAATTAAAATGTTACAATTGTATTTAAATACAAAATTATAGGAAATCAAGAGGTTCAAAAGTATTCTAGTAATGAAAACCAAAAATTGATTACGACATGAAAATAAAGTAAGCATACTATAATATGTTAGAATTAGTGAAATACTGCAAGGAAATCAAACGGAAAAGTTTATTTTTTATGAACAAGGAATATTTTCTAACCAATGCTTTAGCGTTTTTAAACATTTCCATCCTCTGCAATAGCATGTCATGACACTTGGCACTGAGCGTTTTAGTTTTGGATTGAACAACAGTTTGTAAGCATTGTAAATCTGTAAAAAAATAAAAATCATTAATTATAGATGAAATGTGATATATTTTTAGACAATTCTTGTAGTTCTAAAAAAAAATGTATACATAATATATGAAGTACATTAGGTAACTACATATTCACAACTTGTATCCTAATTAACTTTTACTTTTCTAAGATCATATAAAAAAAAATTATTATTAGAAACTAGTTTTCATATGTTGGTACTACTTATTGGTCTACTTAATTCTTCATAGATATTCAAATTTAGGATAAGACTAGCTCTAAGTGAAACTCTGGAAGAGTTGGACTTGCTGAGAGTGGGTACCAATTTTGGAGACAATGTCGTTGGAATTATAAAAGTCGCAAAGGCTGTAAGACGAAAGTTTAGGATTTGTGATAAGGATTAGTGATATGGATTGGCGATAAGGCTTGGCGCTTTGGCGGAAATGTTTAAAAGTTTGAGCGTCTAGCAATCCCCGTCACGAACGTTGTAAATGGATAGGCTGGATACGATCTCCAGGACCATCTCCTGTTCCTCCGCTGCTTTTGGTTGTTAAAATTGTTAAAAAGTGTAGAGTCGATAGTTTTATTTGATTGTCTAGCTATCAGTCAGCTATAAGCTGTGTGTCTACGGAGCGACGTAAACCAATATATTCGATGTACATCGATGTAATCGTATATAATTCTATGTATAATAATTCTACACACTGTTTAAACTTTAATTGTATTTTATTCACTTATCTGACCGTTATTATTATTATAACATTAATATGTATGCTTGAATAATACATTTATTTGTGTTTACGTCAAGCAATATACCAGCAACCAGCTACGTTATTAAGGACAAAACAATATGTCTACAATCACATAATGCAATATTTATTGAATCAAAAAAAAAAAAACAAAAACAAACAGTATATATTAATATTGTGCACTTGTGCGTTGAACGAAGATCGACTGACATTTCGTGAACGCGAATTTTTAAGTCTACAAACCGAATTTGCATACATAACTTAACAAATCGAGCACAAACGGCAGTTGAAAAGACGAAACGAATCGAGAAACACGAAAAAAGCAATAATAACGACCTACGCTGGCGTCGATTGCGATGGCTATGGACCGATATCGCGTACAAACCACTCGGCTTTTGAAACAAACGAACTATATGTAAAATGAGAAAATGTCTAAAAGGCGAAAAACAGCGTAAAAAGCGTAACATTTTTCGAAAATGTTTAAAAACCGACCGTCGCCGCCGCCGCGAAGGTACGTGATTGGTCGCGCTATAGAGAATCAACGGAAATGGTCCGGTGGACTGGGGAAACGGAGCGGTGTTTAATTTTTTCCACCATGAGATCCTTTATGAATCCCTATAGAACAGCTGTTTTTCTTGTGATTTTATAGTATTAGAAGATAAGAAATAAGAAGAGTAATATGAATACTTTAAGAATTTTAAATGCACTATTCTCAATGTAATTTAATTATTAATTATATTGAAATAATGTACAATTGGTTGTATAAAATATCCAAAATGTAAAAACATTTTTAGAAATGAAAAATAAAAGTTATAAAAACTAAAATTGATAAAATTAGTATCTTACGTTCAAAATATCACTTTATGTAAATTAAATTAGTATGAATAGAATAAGAAACTTACGTCTTCCAGCTCCTTGAGGAACTTCATCACAGTACTTGGTAATATCTAGAAAACACGCTCGTTGCAACAATGGATCTACATTTATATCAGCCTTGGATTCTTCAATCAATCCAGCTACTTCTAAACGACAAGCCCGACTTTCTATTAACCCATGACTCATTGCTTGTTTTAAACATTCTTCCACTTGTCCAGAATCTTCTATATCACCATTGCCTTCGTTGTGCTCTTCTTTTCGGCAGAGCTCTTTAATCTATTTATACAAACAAAACAATTAATCAATTTTTTTTTATACATGAAATAGGTAAGTCTAAAAATACCTCGGTTGTACAAAGACTTCGTAACAATGGATTTAGTTTGTAATTTAATGCTGATTCACGTAAAGTAATAGATACTTGTTTCTCACATTCTGGCTTAAGTTTTCTTTGCCGAAACTTATCCTAAAAATATAATTATAATATTTAAATTCAAAAACTATACATATATATATCAATTTAATAAGCACAAACTTTTAAACATTGTAACACTTTTCCATTATACTCGGACTCTGGGCGTAATTTAGCCAATATTTGACTACAATATAAATTTATGTCTGCTTGACAACTATGATGTAGTGCTGGATCAAGTCGATAGTCATCACTTTGTTCAATCATACGTTGAATTACAAGGGACTGACATTGTTTTTCAAACGTCAGATCATGTTTGAATTTCTATAACCGAGTTTAATTATTTAAAATTTTTTCAATTAATTGTCAAACATACAGAATAATTAAATAATCAACATACTATTTAATTTGTTTAAGATATTTAATCCATAAATAATACCTTTAGACAGCTTAAAGCTCGAGAGGAATTTTCTTCTTTACAATATAGTTGCAACATTTTATGGCATTTTGTTAACAAAACATAATCTGATGAACTGTCGGTCAAATCTTGTCGCTGTATTAAAAATATTACTCTATGACATTGATCTGACAATAAGCTTTTGTTCATTTCAAGACACACTAAAACCTAAAATATTGAATAAAGGGTATAAGAACGATAACTAAAATAATGTTAAAAAGTTTTAAAGAGTTTTTACAGTAATTTTACCTGTGCTGAACCAGATTCCATATTAGAACAATGTTTTGCAATATCATTTTGACATGCATTTTTTAAAACCGGGTCTAGATCTAAGAATTCACGTTGCTGTAATAACTGGGAACGTAATTGTTGTCGGCATGGTTTTGTAACTTTATGTTTAGAGTCCGTTATAGTATCATTGCGTACTACTTCACTTAAACATGCTACAACCTATAATCAAGAAAATTAATTATCAACAAATTCAGACATTATGGGTGCATATATTTTATTAATCCGAGCTACTTAAGTTTACATACCTCTGGTTTGGTTCGAGACTTAGGACAATACCTAATAACAGTTGATCGACAAGCTTCTTTGAATGATAAAGTAAAACGGTAATCATTCATAGATATCAATTGAAAATGTTCCACAGCAGCACGGCATTTTAATTCCGTTTTCATTTCTGGATCGTTTTTATTTTTGATCAAACAGTCCATTACATCATTTTTACCAATTTCATCTTTAGATAAGAGTTCAGCCTATGACAAAGAAAAATTAATAATAATTATAACTAATAACTAATATGTATATGTTTAATAAATTTACCGAACAAAATTGTTGAATGAATGGTTTACAATGTAATCTAATAACAGGGTTTAGCTGAATATCTTCAGCTTGTGCTTCTGTCCATAGCCTAATAGATTCCTTACATTCTTTGGTCATCTTTTTGCTGAAATAATGTTTTAATTAAAATAAACTTATTTTAAAGGCACCTCTTTATAAACTGTTATTATTTACTTATTAAAGTGGTCTTGTAGACAGAGCATTTCCTCTCCGACACCAGTTTTCTCGTGACAAAAGTTTGGAAGATCCTTAATACATGCTTCAGCAATTTCTGGGTTTAGATCTACACTAATAGCTCTTTGTATCATAACTTTTCGTACTTGATCTTTACATTTTGGTTTTAACTGTCAAAAAAAATTATTTTTGTATCAAAATATTTTACTTTTATTAATGATTAGAGACTACTATATAAATTATTATTTATACTTTATATTTTGCTCCAGTTGAAGATGATGTAAAGGGTCGATAGTACTGAGTAAGACATGGCAAAATCAAATTTTCTTTAGATTCTTTAATCCAATCTCCAGTAGCTTTGCATATCCTAGATGCATCCGAATAACATGCTTGATATAATGCAGGGTCTAATGTGAAATCGCGATTGATAAAATATTGAACTGGCAGTAATGCGTTCTTGCACTTATCTTGAACTGATCCCACAAATAACTTTTCCAACAAACAAGATATCACCCTAGTAGTTTTAGAAAATATAACAAATTAATACATTGAAAATTGATTAATTTAATATTAATAAAATAAAATAAAATTACCTGTTGTAACCAGGAGGTATATCAGAGCAATATTTATCAACTTCAGACTGACACATTTCTTGGAGTACAGGATCTACTCTCCAGTCTTCACCAATATTTGTGATGCGCATAAGTTTTTGTAACTATACGTGAAATAAAAAAGATAATATCTAATAAATGTATAAAAAATAACACCTACCGATTTTTGACAAGCTTTATCTATACGGTTTTTTTGACGTGATGGCTTAGAATGATCCATTAAACAATGAATTGTTCGTCTGCTAACTTCATTATTTCTACAATATTTTTCAATATCATTAGAACACGTTGACACAACCTCTGGAGATAAATGGTGATTTTGGAGTAACAATTTTCGATGTTCCATTAATTCAAATTGACAATCAGAGGATACTTTACTGCCTGAAAATTAATTATTACTATTAAATAATAATAATGTTTATTTTTTTTATATAATTACAATAAAATTAATGTTGTACATGACTTAATTCTATTCCTTAATTATCTCCATACCCATTAGGCTGTGCCTGAGATAAAAGTTCTAATAGTACATTACATGCATAATTTAATATAATAAAATATTTAATCAGTTTTTACTACAAAAATTATAAAAATATTACAATACATTTTAATATTTAATTGTCCACAAAAGAGACGAGACATAATATTATAGCTTAAGAGGACGTTACATATTCTGTGTTATCTTTGCTTACAGACATCCAAAATGTTACGTTCACAATATTCCATTTTATTCTGTTATTTAAAAAGCTAGAGTGCATTGACTTGTTTATATAATGTAAATGTAAAATTATCTAGAGCAGAGGTTTCTCAAACTTTTTACAATTTTTGGATAATTTAAAATTTTGGTGGCCCACAACATACTAATGAACTTTTTTTGTTTTTTTTTTTGTTATTCATTGTCGCCTTTGCAATAAATATTAGTGTGACAATGTTGTGGTGACATTTCTTATGTCTTTGGTACACTTGTAATTGTGGCAGATAAGGATCATTGATAAAACTTAATTCGAAAATCAGTGTACAACAGTTACAAGGAAATTACTGTATCCTACACCCTTATTAATAGATAAAATATATATTTTCTTTTTTTATATATAATATATATTTTATCTTAGTCTAATATTAAATATTTTGTATTTTATAAAAATAATAAAAATACATAAATATTTAAACATAACTGTGTAGTTTGATGTGTGTATTCGGTTACTCTGTCACTTAATTATGCCGCATAATATTAGAAATACAAGATACAGATCTTAACTAAATTAATATTCTTCCATTATAGTGTATAATAATATGATAGCTCAAAGAATAAAATGTTGATAAAAAATTAAGTGTGTTTTCTAAATAAGAATATGTGTTTTACCATAATTACAAATTATTATATAAGAGCTTTATACACCAACATTTTAAGATTTGTATTCAATATGTTTGTAAGATATTTAAAATTATAAAAAGTTTGGTATTCGTTTAGTATTTTTATTCAAAGTAAAAATCATAACATTGTGTTATTTTATTATAATTAATTAATTAGTGACACAAGTATAAAATAATACAGGGTTACATTTAATAATATCAAAATCAATTAACACTTTCAATGCTGCTGACGCGTATACGCGTCAAAAACGTATACATTTATATACGCTATAATTAAATCAGATTTTACTTTGTAACCAAGATTGGCCATTGACAATGAATTCTAAATTTAAAAGTATGGGTGGTTTTAGATTTTGTTTTTTCCGTCGTTTCTGAAAACACGAGCGGCATTGAACGTGTTAAATAAAATATCAGTATAAAAATTTTTTTTTAATATATGCATATTGAATACACATACATATAGCAGTATGTCTAAATTATTAAAAAAATGTCATAACATTATTTTATTATCAAAAAAATGTAAATTTTTAACAATACTGTTGGCACACCACTTAGTAAAATTAAAATAATGTATCTTGCCTGTTAATAGAATGGTACCCGTAAGTACATTGTCCGTATATAATATAGAAAATCGTCTTGGTAGGTCACATACTAAACTCGATTTTCGCTCGGTAGGTCACATACTAAACGAATACCAAAAGTTTTCTTACACGTACCAAAGTAAAAACAACAAACTTTGTTTTTGATTGACATTGAAAAATTGGTATTTAATTACATAAAAATAATTAACAATATTGTAAATAACATTAAGCAATTTTAAATGTATGATTATGCCAAAATATGAGAAATAATACTCAATTATATATTACATAATATTGAATCCTGTCACCTTTAAGCAAATTTCTATATTACTTAGCATTTAATACAACTCGGCAAGATCGATATGCAAATACGTGAATTTGAATTGGCCTGATTATAATTAATATATTTTTATTATTAAAACTGATGATCTCAATAAAACATGAAAATATTAAGTTATGTATTTACTCGTTAAAATTATGAATTATACCTATGATTAATGTTTTTATTTTCAAACAAATACCAATCTTCAGTATGAAATAACATATTTAAATGTTTATAATATAAATATTAATATTTTTAGTATTTTTAACTTTACCATTATGTATAGCATTTTCTAAACACAGCAAAAGTTGTGCCAAGCGTACATCCTTATCGTCAGATACTAATCTTCGACAACGGTATGTGCGGATATCTTCTCTACATGCTCTAGTTAATCCTTTACTGACTCTAATATTACCAGAAATCAGTTTTTCTCTTCTCCAAAGTTGATTTTGGCACTACATATAACATTTTAAAAACAAATCTTTATAAATAATATATTCTAATAATTAGAACTCGAGTGATAAAATTACCGGAAGCGACATTTGTCCGCTACCAATATGTCCAGCAAGACAGTTGTAAACAAGACCACTACCAGTTGGGATGTCAGCACATAATTTCTCTTTGTCCTTTAAGCAGGCCATATGAAGGGAATAATCAAATTTAATATTATCTGCTTGCCACTCGGATAGTTTATAAACTAAAGGTAAACATTGCTTTGGAGAAAGCTTATCTATATTAGATTGAAGGCATTCCAATACACGTCCTCGATACAATGTCTGTAAATGAAATGAGTAGTATATTTAAAAAACTGTACAAATTAATTAAAATAATTTCTACTTACATCAATGATAGAAGTGTTGTAACAATGAAATTTTTTTATATCATCTTGGCATGAGTTTGAAAAATTTGTGATTAGTCTAAAATCAGAAAATGCTATATTTTCTATTCGCATTATTAAATGAAGACAGTCATTATTTCTAATGCTCTGTTTTTTGTCAACTATGCAACCAAACCAATTCTTATCTCGTTCGCAGTTGAGTTTTTCAATTTCATATCTACATTTTGGCCATAGTACAGCTCGAAGATTTTCTTTTGCCATAAACTTTTTTAAATGAGTCCATATGGCTTTTGGACAGTTTCCCGAAAAATCGGAATCCTAAAACAATTAAATCAGTTATTAAATTATTACAATAATTTTTTCACAATGAGTAAGATAGATGGAATATTTTTACATTGTGAAACATTTCAAAAATCGACTCATAAAATATGATGGAAATGTTTTACACAATTTGCAATTGTTTAGTGGTTTTTATCAAATAAGAATTTATTAAAACAATAGGTACAAAATAAGTTAATAAAAAAGAACACAATCAAATTTTATATGATTAATTAAATTATTCAATTAACAAGTTACTTGGATCAATAGGTAACATTTGAAGTTATACTTCATAATTATATAAGTGATTCAATATATAGTGTATACAAAACTTGCACCAGTAACTCCTTTTATCAAAAAAATTTTAGTTATAAGATCTTAATTGAAGTCCCTTAAAAAAATAAACTTGTTTTTACTAAGTACTTACTAATATATTATTATACAGTATACAATCATTTGT
Organism: Metopolophium dirhodum; assembly: GCF_019925205.1. Taxonomy (NCBI): domain Eukaryota; kingdom Metazoa; phylum Arthropoda; class Insecta; order Hemiptera; family Aphididae; genus Metopolophium; species Metopolophium dirhodum. Next base: position 100,516,411 of record NC_083560.1, read on the forward strand.
TTTAATTACTGATGGTTAGGACAGCACAAAATGAAACAAAAAATGTTCTAGCATCTTTGTTAAGTAATTAAATTATTAATTATAGATATATTACTGGAGGATACTGATTTTTAAAATAATATAAAAATTAATTATCAATGGATTAATATTTTTCCTATGGTGGGTTATTCTTATAAAAATCATCAATAATTTTGTTGTACTACTTTATAAAGAAATCATTAGGTACCTACATCTAATTTCTAATAACTAAGGTTTTGAAGGCAAGCCTTTTTTTAAATAATAATAATAGAGAAATTTTTTTTTATATAAAAATGCGTGTCATTTAATATGTAAGATGATGAACGTATTTTTTAGCCTTTTTTACTGATTAATGCCTTTTTGCCTTTTTCATTTATAAATGCCTTTATTGTGTTTAATATTTAATTGATTTAATAGTTGTATACACAACATACGTATATTCGGTACAGATCGATAAGATTTTCTTAAGACTGTGCATTGTTGGCTGTTAATTATTTTTAATGGGTTTTATTATCGACAATATTTACCGATATCGCTAAATACTTTATCGAGTATTTGGTATGGCCAGTTAATTTAACATTTATAAAAGTACCCATACTACCTATCTAAGATAAAATATGTTCATAATGCGTATAAACTTATTATAGATTCAAAATTGTTTGTCAGTCCTCCCCAATTACATTTTCTATATACACAAATATTTTAAGACCAAACCGTCACGTTTTACTAAAGACTGTTTATCTAAGTACATGATAGTGATTTTTTTTTAATACACACTAGTTAGATATACAGTATACAAACTATTGCTTTTTTAAATTAATTAAATGCTTTTTTTGACATTTTAAATGCTTTTTTACTGATTATATTGCCTTTAAATCCGAACCTAGTAATAACTTACAAAAGTAACTTACTTTACGGTAGGTATTTATTATATTAAGAAAACCATACCTAAGACTACCTATAAAGTTAAAAGTACAAAAATGGTACTTGATAAAGTACATTTACATTTGAAACATTATTAATATTTGCTTAATTATTGAAGTAATTATAAACAAAATTATAGTAAACAAATCTAAGTAGGTATCAAGAGTTTATGAAGATAGTACTCAATCATTGACACTGATGTACCTATTATGATTATTTACACAAAGGAAGTTTAAATTGTTGTATTTTTTTTTAATTTATCAAATGCCTATAAACCTTAGATATTATACAATGGTACATGGCGAATGATTATAATTTATTTTTAAATTCTATCGGGGGTGTGAACGATTACCTCGTAGAGCTGTATGCATTCCAGAATGTCAAGTTTTGACACAGCCGCAGTGCCCGCATTGGCACATCTCAATTTCAAGTAATCGACACACGACGGTTCGGCCAGCAGCGAATCGACAGCGGACGCATGGGCCGTGCTCAATAACAGCAGCAGGACCGAAGCGACGACGACGGGCCCGGCCATGGTTTCTTAGGGATCGCAAAGGGGGCGGATCACTGGTGACGGCTCGTCGACGTTCGTGGATGATGTCTGGTGGGCGACATGACGACGCTACCACTTCCGGCTCGTCGGGACACGGAAACGACGCGCAATGACGGCAATTCCTGTCAATCGGCGGCAACACAGCGGCAAGCACCAGCAACGGCAGAGCGACTCATTCGAATTGTCGCCAAGTAGGTACCTATTGTAGGTACGGACGGTTCTTATCAGCAATAATGCGGATCGCCGCCGGTACGCAGCTTGCTCGACTTGCTATTCCGTATCACTCGTTATCATCAACATCGTCGTCATCATATTATTATTATTATTGTTGTTATTGTTGTTGATGTTGTTGTGAATACCGATAGTCGTCACGACAATAACAAAACAACCACCGTGGCCACGACTGTACTTAAGTACATTGTCCTATCATTGCCGATCGTAATGACAACGACAAAGATCCGAAATGATAAAATATTATTATTATTATTATTATTGCGTTATCGTCGTTGTCGACTCGCCGACGACCGAAAATCTAATGAAATGCAATAGAGTGGGAAACGTCTGAAACGATAATCGCAAACGGCCAAACCGATAAAAATATATTTGAACTAAAGCTGTTCTGTTTTTGATAAGGGTCGGTGGCGGCAGCATACGACCGATGAACAATCATGAACATTACAATTTACAGTAATGGCATATTATTATTTATGTTATAAATGCTATTATAATTAGATAATATTAATTATAATTATAGCGGGCGGTGCTGATAGCCTACGCCCCTTATGGCGATAACGAGTAACGACGTGTCAGCATACCTAGTCTGTGCCCTGTGGCTGTCTGTCGGCGTAGCTGCGTAGGTATTTTTGTGATGGAAATAAAACGATTTCGTTGTTTAGTAATAATAAATTATTACGATTCGAGTAACATATTTTTAGGTGTACATTATCGGGCGCATAAGATACTTGTTACTTCCCGAAGTTAAAAAAGTTGATGATTTTTATACGGATTTGCTTCCCGACGGCACCTATCTTAAATATTATCGTAAACGAAAATGGTCCATTTATCATTACTATAGTTGCCTCCCAATGTTCAAGTAATAAATCTAAATGTATATTTGTATAGGCACCTACCTAAGTAGTTCCTAAACTAAATAATAATTATAGTAAATAGTAATACTAATATTACTTGTATTTATTATAAATATTGTTGTTTGGTAAGTAGCTATGATTACAAATTTTGGGTAGCCTAAATTGGAAATTAATAATCACTAATCATCGCCAATACGCCAACATTGTATGGATTGAACTTTGAAACAAAACATAAATTTAAAAAAGGGCGATTGCTATCCGACCCAGTTCTCCTGGGACCACTGCCATATTAATCACTATAGCATATATAGGTTCTATAAAAAACATTATTATTATGAAATTTAGTGCTTGGAAAGTGGTAGGTTATTTTTCTACAAGTATGTTTTCGATTTATAGCACACTAACACTAAAAATCTATTCTATATTTGAATATTTCTAGAAGACTAGATATTAAAACGAATATTTGATAATATTTGAAATATTGAAACGAAAATTAAAAATGCATATTTTGCTATATATACATGAGAAAAAAGTACATATTTATAAATTTTCATTTTTCGTGCATAATAAATATTTTCTTTATACCTAATAGAATTAAAATGTATATATAATTCCCTACTTATTTTTAAATTCAGTTATTAACGAGGGTATTCATTTTCATCGTCGCTGTCGAATTAATAATAGCTATATTTACCAATAGCGGCAAAAAAGTAGGTACATAGGAATTTAATTCTGTAGAATATGCGTAAATACCTATAAATCGTTATAGTAAGTTACAGGTTCAATCGAAATAATAATCTGCAGTTGTTGTACAATTGTACAAACATGATGAGTTGTGAGTTTTGTTCTATAGAGTATAGACGTTGTTTCAGAATTTACAGTGTGTATTCGTTAACTGTGTACACGTGTCGGATTTTTTTTTTTCAAAAAAAAAATATTATATTATTTTATAATACAATATGTCTATACTCAGCTATACACTATAACATTGTACAAAAATGTATAAAATATTTGAGATGAATTTTCGTCTGTCTATATACAGTGCATTTTAATATTTTATATTTAATTTTAATTTTTAATGCATTTATATATTTTTTTAATGTATTGAACGACTTAATGTTTTTAAAATATGCTTCAATAGCATAATACAATGACATTAATTTATGTCAAAAGAAGCTTTTCGAGACATAAAAATGCCCTGTTGAATTATTAAAAACAAAACTTGTATTAATTATTTACTTCACAAATATTTAAATAGACATATATTTTTATTAATACTATTTACTATTTTATTTCATTTAAATAATAGGTAACAATTATTATCAATCAGTTTTCCACTAGATTTCATAAAATATTTTTAACTACCTAATTGGTACTTATAATAAGTAAGTATAGTAGGTAGGTAACTAATAATAATTTATAACTCTCATTTTTAAATGTTAAGTAATTGTTTTTGAATTTTTAATAAATTGTTTGCATATATAAAATATAAATTATATTATAATTTTGTTTATTTTACATTTTTACTCGTGTAACTTTCTAGCCCGATATATGCGATTAAATGAAGATTTAAAAAAGAGTATATAATATACCAAACTAGTTACCCAGTGCCGCAGAGGCAGCCGGGGCAATGTCCCTGTAAAGGGCCACTAATCGTTGGCTCAGTGGGCCCCGACGGCGCCCCGCATTTATTTTAAATTTTTAAATAGTTGCATTATAATCTAATGTTTAAATGAAATAAAATATATTAATTAAAAATATTTATTTTTATAATTTATTATACTATCTAATTTGTTGTTAAAGAACGGGGCCCCTATTTATCCATAACAATATCTATATTTATATCTAAACAATTATATTATTATAGTGTTTTATTGTTTTATTGTTATTGAGTTACTTAAATGTGAAAAGGAACGCTTTTATGGAAACCTTTAATTAATATTTTTAATAAAAAAAATAATACTAAAAGTGTAGTTATATTTTAATAACAATACACTGGGCCTTCACATTATATATTTAGGCTTTTTAAAACAAAATCACCATTATTATTTATTTTTGTATAGGAAACCTATAAAAAAATATTATATACATAGACATTGTCCGGGGCCCCAAAAATCCTAATTGCGGCACTGTAGGTACCCACCAATATTAACTTGACAATGTTGCATTTTCTTTTTTATGATTTTGTGCTCCAATACTGTAAAATAGATATCAGCTGAAGTAGCCCCTTTTAATTATTAATCGACGTCCGGTTCTTATCTAAATAATATGTGTGTATTTATAATGTATTTTTTATCCATATCTATTAAACAATTATTTTGATCAAAATTGAACATAAAACAACTTTTTGGTGGCCAGCTCTGCAAAGAAACTATTATAAGTTAGCCAATAATATATTTTCCTATTTTTTAGATATTAAAAGCCACAAGCCGTTACCTTTATAGCTATATTATGTGATCCGAAGTTGTCAATTATGAGTGTAGAATGTTTAAAAAAAATATTAGATGAACGTCTCGTTTATTGTATGTGATAAAAGTATAAAATAAATATTTTGATTTGTCTGAAATAAAAACATTACACGCGAGACGCGACACGCCACGGCCACGAGCCCCTAATATAATTATGACTTGTAAGTTATAACTAAAGACCGGATTTAATTGCATTAAAAACACTCAAAAATTGCATAATAAAATTGTATAATTGCACCAAAAATTCCATAAAAATTGCAAAATAAATTGCACTATAAAAATGCAAGTCGTATTTATATATTCATTAATTAATATTACATTAATTACATTTAATATTAATTTTACATTTTTGAATTAAAATTGATGATTAAATACATTTCTAAATTATTTTCATTAAAATTAAATCTTCTATTAGTTAAAATATGTTTGTACAACGAGAAACTACGTTCTACGTCAACACTCGTTATTGGTGCATATTTAAAACAATTTAATAAAGTAGGCGTTATATCTAAATTAACATTTGCTTTACCTGACATGACTTCATAGTAACACTTTAAAGTTGTATACCCTTCATTTTTTTCAATTACATACATACATTTTTCCTTAATTTTTTCCCCTTCTGGACCAGGAATATTTGTTAAAATATCTTCAATTTTTCTAAAAATATCCATACTTTTCAGTAGTTCACTATTAGATTCTTCCAAGTTTTTGAAATTCGTGCATAACTCAGATAAGTGTAATTTTATGAATGCTAAACCACATTTGACTGCATTATCTTGTACAAGCAGTTTCAGCTTTTCGACACTTAAAGCATCATCTGTTAAACTTTCAATCACGTTTTTAAACTTTTCAAAATTATTTGCATAGAAAAGTGCAGCGTTTAGCCATGTTCCCCATCTTGTAATAATAGGTTCGGGTGGTAAAGGTATACCCGGCATTTCTTTTCTGTATTTATTTATTCTCGATGGTGCTTTTAGGAAAGCTTTTTTTCCTAAAATAAACCAAATAAGTTACAAATGTATTTATAAAATTAGTTAAGAAATATTGATTTGTACATTTGATTATGTGAAATATACAAAATTGAAAAAAATTGCAAAAACATTAAAAATTGCAATAAATTGCAACATAAAATTAAACAGAAAGACAGTAATTAATACAAATCGTGTACATATTTGATCAGATTTGATTTATCTTAACTACAAAAAAAGTTGCAATATCAATTAAATCCGGTCTTTAGTTATAACTTATAAGTTATAAGCAACACTATATTAATATTATGTTTATGTAAACATTACACATTTACACCAAGTGGCAATATCATCACTTGGATATCCGATTACGATTTAAAATAATTAGCGAGCGTAGATACATTATATACGCTCGTGTGGCCCCAACCTTAAGGTGCATGTAACATATAATATGTATAATGGTATATGGTAATTATTATAGGCCTGGGGATTTTAATACCCTAAAAAATCTGTACAAATACCCTTAAAAAAAATGCAAAAATGACTTAAAAACTTTAAAAATGCATTTAAATGTATTCATTATGGCTTAAAAATTGGAAAAAAAATTTTAAATGATACTACGATATTTTTTTTTTTATAGACGTACTAATCGTTTACTAATTCAGTAATACTTATCGTGGTCTAGGCGCCTAGCTATGATAAAACTGTTATCGACGATAACTTGTAGGTGTGTATGTATGGTGTAATTAAAATAATAATACATAATACTATAATAAGTATATATATAACGGCGATAATTTGAGCGGAAACGCCTATCTATGATAAAATTGTTATCGACGATAACTTGTCGTGCTATATAATTTATTATTTCGTACCATCGGCAGTTTGTCGAAAGTCTCTTGTTAATCGCAATAATGTTCGTTCATTTTATCAACAAATTGTGAAAAATGTTCTAAAAACTAAGAAAATGCACTAAAGTCGTCAAAAAATTCAAAAAAATTACTTTAAAAGATTCAGTATCACTCAAAACATATTTTGTACTTACCTACGGACCAACGTTTATAACACTCCAGAAATACGATGCCCTTGCATCAAAATTCCAGCCCTAGACTTATTAATTATTATATGTATGTGTTATGCGTGATGCGTCATCGTACGTTATAGTAAAATAAAACGATAAACACACACTAATCATTTAAAAAAATACACCATAATCTACGCGTGTCATGACAATAATGATTAATTGTTCGATTGTTATTATGCAATTTTATCGTATAGGACATAGGTTATACGTTAGGTTATAAAACCGCATTTAATAAAAATGATTTGAAATCAAAAACTATGCATTTAATCCTTTTTAACTCATCGCAGTTTTAATAAATAACACAAATTCTAATTTCAAGTAGTATCTTGCTAATAATAATAAATAATATTCATTATGGGGGACGGAGTGGCCGAGCGGACTAAGGCGTCGGCTGCGACGTAGCCGACCCGAGTTCGATACCTTGGCCGCGGGCGGCATTTTTCTTCGGGCAAGTCACGGTGTCCGGAGAACAAGTGCCGCCATCCCCCCACCCGGGGCACGGCAGAAACCTACGGGTGCCCCATTAGAAATTCTGCCAAAACACAATACACACGTGTATCAACCTACCCAATTTAAAAACCTACAATACCCTCCCCCACACCCAATGGCCTATGTTGCCGCGGGTTACCCAATAAAAAAAAAAAAAATTCATTATTCAATATATCCATCATTTAAATAATATAATGATTGCAGAATTCAGAGTTCCATCAAATGTGCGTTAAGAGTTAAAACATTGAGAACTTTGATATTAACTTCCCACTTCATTTTTAAGTTGAAAATACTGCACAGTTATTAATTATTGGGGAGGTACCGACATAAGTTTAATGTTAATTATTTTCACTGAACGCACATGACAAATCCTTATTTTAATCTTATAAATAAAATATACATAGTACCTACCTAGATATTTTATTATAGGTACCTGTGGTCTGTTATCTGTTGACCTATACGTTCAACCATTGATTGTAATTATAAATTCTAGTATTTATATTCAATGGTACAACGCACTTTTTATTCAGATAAAACTTAAGATTTTTAGTTAAGCCGGTGGTCGGTGTGCAATAAAACGTTAAATATGTAATTAATAGTTGATAATATATAACAATTGATAAATTTAATTTTCAATTACAATATTTTGAAACAAAAGCATAAATTAACACAATATTTATAAACGTAATAATAATTAAGTTTCTGTCTAGTGAATTTAATATTTCATATTTTTACATGTAGGCAATAAATGTTATTATATTACGAATATAGAGGTATTCATTAATATTATTATACATATTTTATTTTATATTTAGTTTTATTAATTGTGTTATTCCGTTAATATTATTTTTACTGTGGTCTACAAATCATTTAACACTAATATTCGAAACGATTTTTACTTCTAATTTGTTTAGATCTAAGAAGGTAGGTAAGTAGGCAGGTACTTACAAATTATATAGAAAATATATTTTTAAGTAGGTACCCATTTATTTAAAAAAAATTGATTAAACTTGACCTTTCCCTAATATAGTAGATGTCTATATTCACACAATGGACATCCGAAATTCTATTGAGCTATATATTATAATATACCTACCTATTACGACAGCAGAAGAATAGTGGGTATAGCATATGTCTATATGTATATGAATACAAAAAATAAAAGTAAGGTTTTCAGGTCTTCTTGAAAAATTACTTTAGTTTTTCTATTGCTACTCGGTTGTTTTATATTAATCTAACATTTTAAAAGTGGATATCGCACTGTATAGTACTATAGTGTACACCAGTGGCGTGGCGAACTAAAAATTTTCCAGAGGCAAGTTACAAATATCCCAAGTATTAATGCATAATAACTAATTATATTTCAGATCGTTATTGACTACCTATCGAGTAGGTATATCATATTATATTTACTAGGGGACGCACCGGCTACCACCCATCCCTCTATTTAAGAAAAATCTCAAAGGCGATTGCCTCTGAAATTATCGTTTACCACGCCACTGTACACTGTTTAGTAAGTAAGCCGTATAGGTGTCTAGATGGGCCGTGGTAAAGGTAGACTGTAGAGTTAATTTAAATTCGATGATATAAAATCATTGTACCTATACGAAAACGAAAAAACCATTCTGAGCAAAGACAGTTAGCCTATAATGTTACCGAGTATATTCTATGACATTATTATCACCTATCAAAGTAATTTATTTTTCTATTAGACATTAGTAATACAGTAGATTGAATTAATTTTTGGCAAAAAATTGCGTTTGAAAATCATTGTGTGTATAGTAGGTATACAATATAATAATTAATAATACACTCCAATAGTTTTAAGTAACCATGAATAATTAAAATTATTTTTAATAACATTTTATATTTTATGTTTTAATTAAAATATCCACAATTTTATATTCCAAGTTAAGCGAATAGCGATGGATATTTCAGTTTTACAATGATGACGTATAGGTACTGATATGTGATTTTTTTGTGTATTTTATTGGTTCTATTTTCTAGTGGTAAAATGTATGTAAAATTGTCATTCATAATCTCTATACTCTATAGATCAGACATTCCTCTACTTAATATTGATCAATTTTTCGAAATTATCATTTTGTTTTCTACACATAAAAATCGTATTTTTTGTAGTTTCAGTCGTTTTTACAAGTTTCCATACTTGGTATCAAAAGAAAAAAACAAAATATATTTTATATGATTGACTAAGTTATCAATTAGTAATTACTTATATTGTATGTAATTGGACTATATTATAATACATAAATGCCAAAAATGTTCACCCTTTTTTGTTTTATACTTTTTTAGTTATTATAAGTAGAAAACATAAAAGGTACCTGAGGTAGGTATTTGGCCCAGTCCTTAATCCTTATAGCTTATAGTGATAATGCCAACTAGTAAACATTTCTTAAGTAAATTAAGCTCATTAAGCAGGCTACCGTTTGACTTGGTCGTCTAAACAATGAAACAAGTAACAACTAATAAGTAACTCCTTCTAGGAGTGACTATAGACTACAGATGTGGCGCTGTAGAGTGTAGGTACATTGGACCACATAACAATGTACATAGCATAACATCGTAACCTAGTGTAAGTAGCATTGTATCATAATATGCCTTAATAATAATATGACCTTAGGTCGTTAGAAACCATTTTGATTTAAATTGTTTGTTATTAAACTAATTGATAAAGATTTGAATTGTAGTTGTCTATGAGTAAAACGAAATTATAAAATTAAAATCTGAAATGGTGTGTATATTTAATAATAATTATGATTATATAAGTACATCAATTGAAATTCGTCAATAAATTATATTTATTAATTTTTTTTATTTTAAAAACAGCCACTAGTATACAATTAATATAACTCAACATTTACAATATTTTAAAGTAGATACAAAAATTGAAAAATGAACAGTATATTATTCATATAATAAAGCCAGCCTCTAAAAATATATTTATTATATCCAGTGGAAAACGATTCCGCAAATCATAAGCATTAATTATTTGATACAACATTTTTTTTTTCGTATGATATAAAAATTATCAAATACCAATCGTCAAAATATTTTTTAAATTATTATTTTAATTTTGATAACTTAAATATTATAAATTTTGTATACATCGTATATTATTTTATATTTTGATAACTTAATATTTTAGATTCTAAGTGGAACGATGAATGTATTGATTTTACAATGATGTGTGTTTTATTATTTTTTATTTTTGTGTCTGTCATCACCTTTTAAGACAGTAAAAATGCTTAGGTTTTCTTCAAAAATATCTTTTCTAATAGGAAAATGAATCTAGTTGGTACTTTGGGGGGTCAAAAGTAAAAATTTCCCAGTAGTTTTCAAAAGCGCCGTGAAAAACAAAAGAAAAATTAAGGAAAAACGGGAATTTTTACGCAAAATCTGTTTTCGAGAAAATCGATTTTGGTTTTTAGTGTAACTCTAAAACTAATGAACGTATATACATGAAATGTTCACTGGTTGTTTATATTTGCATTTTCTATACACAATAACATTTTCAGTTTCAATTTTTATATTAGTATTTTTTTCTATGGATGTCAATAAAACTTTATTTGTTGGGTAAAAAAGCTTGAAAATTTAATACAAGGCTCCTACTATATAGTTACAATGATATTTGAAAAATATTAAAAATCCTTAGTCATGGTTTTTATTTATAAGCATTTAAAGTTCAAATCTTGACAAAATTTAACAATTTTTTTGTAGTTAAAAATTTATAAAATGTTCAACTTTTATAGCTAAGGATTGAAAATTTAAAACAAGGCTCCACGTAAATAGGTTATATATAAATTACTTTATTCCTAATAATATCAACAAATATATTTGGTAATATCATAGGCTGATTGACCGTTTTCGCTCGGAATCGTTTTTCTTATACAATGATATTATATCATTGAAGTCAAATTTAACACCATCCATTACAGTGACCCACTTGTCACCTACTGTACAGCAGAGTGACATCCACTTATCCACCTTTTTATATATGAATAGCAAATAGCGAATCTAATATACCCCATATAATTTTGACAACTTTAATATTTTTATGAATATATAATAATGATTAATAGCTGATAATTTTTTATATTTAAAGAATTTTTGTAACTATCTATTAACTATTTAATATAACTATATACAATATAGATTATATTTTTTTATACCTACATCATAAATTATTATATTTTTATCATGTCATTAAACTTTATATTCACTAATATTAATTAAGTAGCCCGCTATATGTAAGCACTTAATTTTAATAACCAATTGTTTATTTTTAGTTAACTAACTAAAATTAAAGAAACAATTTAATTAATCAAAAATTACAATCTATAATAACAAGTGCAAACAATGTATAGCAACATTTCATTTAAAATTATGCGGAAACTTGTATATATATCAATGTCTAACAAAATTTACTCGATTATCTACAATATACAAACAGTATTTACATCATACTAATTTATAAAAAGTTTTTTTTTTTATGTACCTATGTCTTATTGTTCTATGATTATAATTTATAAAAAACAAGGCTACAAATAGTTTGCTCATCATAAACGTCCATTATTGGTGATTTCTGCTAAGTTGGATCTTTTTCTTGTTGTATAATGTTAATAAATACTAGGTATATCATTATTTGATAATATATATTAGGTATTTTACTTTATTTATTTAGATATAAATAGTTAGGTTCCATTTTTAAGGGGTCGGATTAGGCAATTTTCTATATCCGTCGTGAGTGCTGTGTGATAGTGTGTAGTTTGATGTGACTTAGCATAGTTTTTTAGTGCAACCATGAATTATTAATGCCATTATACTAAAGTAGGTAGCTGGTAGGTATGAAATACATTTGATTCATGAAGTCTATAAACTATAATTCAAATCTGGAAACTTATTTTGTATACTTATATTAGCATATAGCTTTTATAGAGGTTACTGGTTATTTCTAGATTTCATGTTTTTAATAGATAGGTATGGTACGATAACGATATTGTTAAGTTAAGTATGTAAAAATTGTTGTATGTATTAATTTATGATTGATAAACAATGGTGTTGTCCTGGATACAATGGGGGGGGGGGGGAAGGTAAGTTAATGGAAAGGAAAACCTGACAAAGTAGGTACTCATCCATTTTGCAGTTTATGAGGACTTATTTTTCAATTTATAAAACTACCTGTATTGTCAGATTGTCGAAGGTTTTTTGAATTTGAAAACATTATTAGTGATTAAAACTGTAATTCAACTATTAAAAATTTTAATTAACATAAGAAAAAACCTATGAAAAATTGCATTTATATTATGCCAAATTGGTTGTTAAAAACTTATATTTTTATTTTTTATTCCTGTGTATTTCTTATTAATTTTAAATGCATTTTTTAATATAGATATTACTATATTAGATAATATCATTGATTATGAATAGTAATATTATTATTATTTATTAGTATTCATAATCAATGGTAATATGTAATAAATAATATATATTTTGTTATATTAATAACTATTTATCATCTTATTTTGCACAGGCAGTAGATAGGTATAATTGTTACTTACCTATAAATGTTGAAAAATATTCAACAAAAATATGAGTTTTACTATGGAAATGTGTATTAATTAATAAATAAATATTGTATTTGATTAGTCTACCTAAGTAATTTCTTACATGTATAATTTTTTAAATAAATATAAATAATAAATAATATATTTAACATTGAAAAATGTATACATTTTTAAGTAATTATAAAATGTGCGGTTTTAACCTACTAAAAGCGTGTGGTACTGTCATATATTTTATCTAAAGTGTGCGGTTTTTGGATTCAATTAAATCATAGACATAATAGACTATTATGTCTAGAATTAATATTACATTATAATAATATATTATTGGCAACGCGATTTTTTGATGAGTGATTATGAAGCTACGGAGGTAATTTATGTCGCATTTGTTATCATAATTTATTTCGTGTTATCGTTTCCCGCCAAATGGAACAAAACAAAACTCTTGCTAAACAAAATTGATGATAACAATGGAATAGGAATATATTCCAGATTCTGTCAATCTGTTCGTACTTCGTACAGACATTTGACTCCTTCGTATTGCATTCAGGCACTGAATTATTTATTATTTATATTATAATTACATTATTTGCACGGTAATCGATTTGTAAGTATATTTGGTTTATTATAATTTATAATGATAAGTGTTTATATAGTTATGTGTTTAACTTCATGTAATATTTTTTCACATACTCATTATCAGTGATTTTAAGATTTCACTGGCACCTTTATCCGATCTTAACGTCCTCTTTATATTGGTACTTGATACCTACTTAGAAGATTTATTCTGTAACTCATTACTCAATCGGGTGATCCCTCCAACGTTGCTTATTACAGGCTTTTTTCCATCCTAACCCATTTATCCAAGATTTTTGATCAGATGACCATTAAAGAAATTGAGAGAAGTCTAAATCACATAATAATTTATCAACAACACAGCTTTTGGCCAAGAAAGTCCACTTTTACAATTAACGTCGTATTCTCAACTAACATATTATTAGAAAACTTTGCTCTTTATGCTGTTTCTTATGTACACATAATATTTACTGGTTTTAGAAAAGCATTTGTTACAATTGATACAATTGATCATGGCCTTCTACTGAGTGAGTTCAAAGCCCTTGGTTTAAATCCTCTATTATCTTGGAATTTGGATACACTTCTACACAAACGTGTTTTTAGAGCATTATAACTAAGTATCAAATTGTTTTTTTTTATTTTGAATATTAATCATATTGAAAATATATTTTACAAACAATCAAAAGTCAGAAATTATTAAAATCAAGGATGTCTGTAATTATTTAATCTTGTAATTAATAAAATATATTTAAATAATTGTATTCTTTTTAGGAAGTTAATACAATTTAGTAAAATGTAGGTGCCAAGTAGTAATTTCATAACCCAAAAGGTTGATCAACTTCATGTGTATTTTGATTCTAATTATGTTAAGTTTTGTTAAAAAAAAAAAACTGAAAACTAAAATAACATTATATATTACCCAGAACTCCACCATTTTTATCACCTATATGAAGTGTTTGAAGTAGCCAAAATAAGTATAGTTAGACCAAATAATATTTTGGAAGGGACTAAGGACTAAGGAAGTTTTAAATGTACAACACAAGCTAGTTTCAAATATCTAAGTTTATGGCTTTTCATCTGTATATAGTTTGCTGACATCCTCAACCTGACAATAGAAATTTCCTTAGTCGTGTACCACCGGTTGAGAAACGCTAATCCACTGTAAACTGTAAAAGCTTGTGATTATAATAGTTATTCATATCAATGTATTTTTTTTTATGAAAGGTAAATCTGACTGATAATGAATTTTACGCCAAGTAGAAAAAATGTAGCTTTAGAAAAACTCAAAAAACCCTCTTACGATCACGATTTACAACTGTATCGTGAAATTCCTGATATCAATATTAATTTGGATGAGTTTGAAGAATGGGCAATTGAAAGACTAAAGGGTAAGTCCGAAAAATTAGATATATAGGTAATATTGTTTTGTTCTGGAGTTTA
Organism: Metopolophium dirhodum; assembly: GCF_019925205.1. Taxonomy (NCBI): domain Eukaryota; kingdom Metazoa; phylum Arthropoda; class Insecta; order Hemiptera; family Aphididae; genus Metopolophium; species Metopolophium dirhodum. Next base: position 100,531,601 of record NC_083560.1, read on the forward strand.
AAATACTAATTTATACTTAATTAACTATTTATAATTCTGTTAAGTTTTACAAATATTGGAACAATTGAGTTTGAAAGGAAACACAAGTAATTATGAAGATTTTACTAAATCTGTGGTTCACGAAATAAAGAAAGAAGGATTAAAACACATGCATAAATTGGTATGTGTTTTATATTTAAAATATAATGAGTAAAACTCAATGTTTAAAATATTATTTCTGAATAAAATTATTTTTTTATTTTCAAAGCATTATATTATAATAGAATTATGAAAATATGAGGATTTAACATTTTACCTGCTTTATATTTGTGATTTAATGATTATCATTATTTTTAATTTAGTTGGCATTTACATTCTTCTACTGTTTATTTTTAAAATATGAATGTATTGATAATGTGTCTTATTAAATTTAATATATTCTTAAATTGTTTTACTTAGATAAACGGTGGCATTTATAAGGATTACAATGAAAACTGTGATGCGAGAAAAAGAGATTTATGTTCACATTTCATTCTTCGATTAATTTATTGTAAAAGTGATGAGTTACGAAAATGGTTTATCAACAGGGAAATCGAATTATTCAAATTACGTTGGTCACTACTTTCAAAAAGCGATAAACTAAAATTTTTATCTTCGAACAACACTAATTATTCAGCTGTAAGTAATGCAAATGTAGAAAAATATTTTTATTAAATAAAAAAAAACAAGTGCATTATAAGAAAATAAATAAAATAGTATTGTAATACCCATTGAATAGACCAAGAACAATAATTATTTTTATTGAAATACCAATATGTATTGCATTTTTATATGAATGCACCAAATGAATTTGTTGATTATTTTATATGTTTGTGTAACTCAACTTATGTGAATTTAATATAACACAATATATTATATTGTATAAAAAAAATAAATTCCCAGTTAAATATTATATTATATTATGCAAACAATCATCTAGATTTATTTTTATTCATTTATTTTATTTTATATTGCTTAAAAATGATCTGCAGGTTAGCGAAGAAGAACATCAAATAATGGCTGAAAGTATGGGATCTCTCGCTACAGCTGGAAATAATAATGAGTATTTTAAAGTCCGCTGGACACAAGTTTTGGATTTAGTTCGTAATAGAAAAGTGTACCTATGTGATGGATTTGCTTATGTTATACAAACAGATGTTATCTCTGGTGTTTGCCAAACATTTCGGTCAGAACTTTCTCAAGAATTAGTAGTAAGTTTTTATTTAAAATTTAACATGATTTTATATAAAGAAGCATAGTATTTTGAAATCTTTGTATAATAAGCTTATTATAAATTGCATAAATTATCTTTAATATCTTCTTCTTCTTCTTAACAGCTTAGCAGGCCCATCGCTGCCACCACTAAATCATTCCCATCGTCTATTTGCATATTTTCATGGGTCATTGCTAAATATTTCTCTACCACATCCTTCCATCTTGTTTGGGGCCTTCCTAGATGTCTTCTCCACAATTCTTCCTTCAGTAACTCATTTTATAGTTTTTTCATCCAGCCCATTCTATCCTCTTGCTTCTGATATACATTAGTATATTTAATTATCCATACATATATTTTGTAAATCATCATTATGTCTTCTTCTTACATTCTCGTACTGGGCCAAATATTTTTTTGAGCACTTTTCTATCCATTGTACTTAATTTAGAGTAGTCTACTTTTGTAGTATCCCACAACTCTTCAATGTCTTTAATATACATACTTATAATAAATTCTTATTTACTATAGTTTTTTTGTATTAAAATTAATTACTTATGTGTTTTTACAATATATTATAGGTACTAAAATTTTTTTTTAAATTAAATATTATCAATTTAACTATAGTCAAATGTTAAACTGTTTTAATATATTTTTAGAAGTGTTTTCAAAAATTCAGTATTATTAGTGAAGATGAACGATTCGGTGCTTTTATAAAATATTTGCATCAGTCCTATATGGGAAAAAATTACTCCGTTACAGAAAACATGTCTACTTTATCTATTAATACAATTGATCATGTAAGTATTTTGTCAAGTTACCCTTTATATCATTTATTTTAAATGTGTGAACCATATTTTACATATATACATGGGACATAAATTATGAAGTTTAATTTACATAAATGTACATATTACTAATAAGATACAATTTATTTATATTCTAAGTTAGAGGGATCCAAATTGGCTGATTGCATTAACCTATTAATACTGAATAGGTTCGTTTATCATTTTATGTAATATAATATAGATAATAAAAGTTTATATGCGGGTTCATATGATTAGACATTGACATAAAATATTTTGTGTCATCAATATGATTATTTAATTGCAATAAATTGTGCCTTATAAAATTATTTTTTTATCCCTCCAAACAAGATGTATGTTGTTTACTACCTTTTTTTTAACCTTGCTCTCTGTGACTATTCTTTTATTGATGAAGTTAAATTTTTTTTGGTTTATTAGTATGCCATTCCTGATTTGAAAAGAATACATTATTAATGTGTAATATATTTTTATTAGATTCTGAGTGGACTCAGTAGAGTGATAAATGTGTTGATTCTACAATATGTTTTTATTTTTATTTTATTTTTGCATCTATGTAGAAAATAAGTAATTGAAATATTGATTCGGTTTTCGACTCAAGTATTTTTTCTGGTGGCAAAATTAATCTAGTTAAGTAATAATAGAAGTAGTTCAACCATTAGTTTTCAAAAGCGTCAAGAAAAAAAAAATTGGAAAATGGGCGTTTCATAAATTAGTTTTCGACAAAATGGATTTTGGTTTTTTTTTTATTGGAACTCAAAATAAAAAAAACTACATTTTTACAAAATATTTTTATTAGCATTATCTATACACCCTAAAATGTTTAAAATATTTTCTCTCTTTTTGGGTTATTCATTAGAATAAGAAATGCTCGGTCATAAAATTTGAAAATTTAAAACAAGGTTCCTCACGAGTCATAAGTTATTAGAAATCAAACCTAAATGTACAAAAACATTTAAAGAGTGTTTGAAGTTGGTAAAGTAATCAAATATTTTTATCCCTATGTTGTAATATAGAACAAATGTAAGGTGACATACGCATCTGGGATATATATATATATAAATATTATATTATGTATGTTATAATAATAAAATATCATTATGGCAGTGAAACACTTTTACATAAGATATATAATATCTATTAATTCAAAATAATTAACCTTTTTTATTTTTAAATGTTAAAAATTAGTCTTCAAAGTCTTTTCCTCTATGTATGAAACGGTTGCATGTAGTTTTGAGGAGTGAACATCATTTGAAACATCAAGCTCGACAACAGTATGGTTTATTTTTAAAAGGAGCCGGATTACCGCTTGAACAAGCGTTGGTATTATGGAGATCAGAATTTACTAAGAAAATGGATGCTGATAAAGTAATGATGACTTGATTTGTATTTATAATTTATGACAATTAATGTTATTTTTATTTTCTCAATTTAGTTTGATAAACAATATAGCTATAATATAAGACATAATTATGGCAAAGAAGGAAAAAAAGTAAACTATACACCATACAGCTGTATGAAAATAATTATGGGTGCAGTGGGTTTGGATGAATATCACGGGTGTCCATATAAACATACTAATAGTCAAGCATTAAAACAATTACTTGAGACTTCTAACATTTCAACCCAAAGTATGAGTATTTGTAATTATATATTATTGTGTATTAAATAATAATAAAAAAAGGAATAATTAATTTACATTGTTATATTAAGGTATTCAAGAAATTTTAAATCTGTCACAAAATGGACATTATCAAATTGCTTGTACAAAATATTTTGAAGCACATAATGGTGTATCACCTTCTTGCACAGCTATCAATCACCCAAATCAATTCTTTGAAGAAAGTCAAAAATTGAAAGGATTCAATGTCGAATCTAATATCAATGATTGTAAGTTTTTTAATTTATTTAAATGTAACTAAAGTCAGACCCTAATATACTGCTCTGTTAACAGCTCAAGTAAATGAATCGTCGATGATAGATGATATTGAAAATAATGAATTTGATCAAACAATGGTCGATTTTGTTGACAAAATGGATGAATGAATTATAATATTTTTTTTTTTTACTTACTATTAGCAAGTACAAATAAGTTTTTTTTCAACATTTTGTCTTTTACTTTTAATAAAGAATATTATTTGAAATATTAATAGCAAGTCATACCAGAGGCTTGTCCAGGATAAAAGTTCTTGGCAGGCCCGGTTTTAAGAAAGATGTGTACAATAAATACATTTTTTTAAAGGAAATTATAGTCAATCATAGTATTAACTAATAATGAATATATATTTTTAATTTTTATTATGTAATATGGTTGTCAACGGTTCGCGGATGCATGTTTTTCCTAGAAGCGCTTAAGGATCGCCAATTAATTTTATTTATAGATAGATTATTGTACACCATACAAAATATAATTGATACACGGCCATATAGGGACCACCGCATTATGCCATTGTATTCACATTTCACATTCAGATTTCACTGTTCGGTGTGTTAATACAAAAAATAAATATGCAATCCTTGGTAAGCAGTATACATGGGTTGTAGAAATTATTTTTGTTAAAGAAGTACTCTGCATAAATGATAACATTTTACTTTTATCACTATTAATATGTTTCTTAACGTTGTAAACTATATTATTTAAACTGTATACCACTATACTTAGTCCCAGTGGCTAGCGTTTTTAATTATAATTTATATTCAATTAAGTAATACTTTTCTACATTGGACCATGTATTATCAAATACAATTAGTAGTACAAATTGTTGTGTTTATTGCTGTTTGGCAAGACCTGACTGAAATAATTTGACTGAGCTGACCTGACCTGACTGAGGTTTATCATTTCATTCCAAAATCAGGTTTAAGAGCTGTGAAAATTGTTAATAAGCTTGGTATTGAGCTTTCTCAAATGTGGCTATGAGCAAGGCTTGGGATAAAATATTTAAGTCTGGGAATAAGTTAACAAAAACTATCAATTTATGCTCCAAACATTTTTTGAAAGAAGATTACATACAGCCATAATTACTTATATTGTGTCCACCTGTGTTTTTCTAAAGCACTGTTTGGAATAGCGTCTATTAAAGTTTTTAAAATATCTATTTCAGATAATGTCGATGGCAAATTTAAGTTATGGGCTTTAATGCAATCGGTTTCTATTAAAGGCCTAGGTTTGTAATTTTGTAATGCCATTTCTTTCCTTGCTGACCAAACGCGTTTTATATCTGTAGATAATATTTTCTCAAATTCTAACACATTTTCCCTAATAAATTTAATATATATATAAACACTAGTTAATAAATTATAAGTACTAGTAAGATTTTTCAAAATATCTAAATTGAATATTTTTCAATTCATTGTTTTTAGTTATTTGTGTTTAATGAGTATCTAGTACATTGAATAAGGATTGCTGATATATGCTAACAGTGGCCACTTGCTCCAGCCTTACTCGAGCAAATAAATTCAGCCAACTTAATTTTAACGAGATCTTGCAATTGAACCATTTATTTTAACATGTTACAGAATTTGTTACATCTTTTATTATTTATTATAACCTCCTTGCATGACACATAAACATTTTTATTTCCTGAAATTGTTTTCGTATAAAAATTTGGTTGTTGCATAGATCCCCGCATAATGCATTACCTTTGCCTTTATTACATTTTATATTCTGAGCGGAGCGATGAATGTATTGATTTTACAATGATGTGTTTTTTTTTTTATTTTTTTTTTTGTGTCTGATGTCATCACGGTTTGGGGCAGTAACACTACTCCGATTTTCTTCAACAGTATCTTGTTCGATGGGAAAGAGAATCTAGTTGGTGAATTCGGGAGGTCAAATTTTCAAATTTTCAATAGTTTCCAAAAGCGCCAGGAAAAACGGGAATTTTTACGCAAAATCGGTTTTTGACAACATCGAATTTTGGTTTTGGTGTAACTTTAAAACAAATGAACGTAGGTACATTAAATTTTCACTGGTTGTTTAAATTTGCATTTTCTATAGGTATACGATAAGATTTTCAAAATATTTTAATTTGTTTTGAACTGTTTAGAAACATTTTCTGGTTTCCAATTTTATTAGTCTAGTTTTTCTATGAATGTAAATAAAACATTATTTGTTGGGTAAAAAAGCTCGAAAATTTAATACAAGGCTCCTACTATATTGTTACAATAACATTTGAAAATTATTAAAAATCCATAGTCACAATTATTTTTTATAAGCATTTAAAGTTCAAATATTGACAAAATACGTAAAAATGACGAAAATTAGCAAATTATTTTGAGTTGAGAATTCATAAAAAAATTATTTTTTTAAATCTAAGATTTGAAAATGTAAAACAAGATTATTCATAAGTTTGTCTACTTTTATCAAAAAAAAAAAATGTCTACAAGAAAGTCAATTAAAATTTTTATGAGCGTTTGATATTCATATTTTTACAACATTTGATATTTTCTCGATTTCTCATGTATAGGTAACGATTTTCTTATTGTGTTGTAAATAAAAAACGTATGACTGTAGATATTTGAAAATTACACTGAATGTTTTTATTAGCATTTTCTATACACTATAACATTTTGAAAATAATTTGACTCTTTGAGCTGTTTACGGACAATGTCAGTTTTCAATGTTTTTAATCACAGTTATAAATATCAATAAAATTTTATTTGTTGGGTAAAAAAGCGTGAAAATTTAATACAAGGCTCCTGATATATTGTTACAATAGCAGTTGAAAAATATTAAAAATACATTAGCACAATTTTTTTTTATAATCATTTAAAGTTCAAATTTTGACAAAATTTAATAATTATTTTGTAGTTAAATTTTATAAAATGTTCAACTTTTATAGCTAAGGATTAAAAATTTAAAACAAGGCTCCACGTAAATAGGTTATATATAAATTACTTTTTTCATAATAATATCATCAAATATACTTGGTAATATCATAGGCTGACTGACCGTTTTCGCTCAGAATCGTTTTTCTTATACAATGATATTAAATCATTGAATTCAAATTTAACACCATCTATTACATTGACCCACTTGTCACCTACTGTACAGCAGAACGACATCCACTTACCCACCTTCTTTTATTCTTATTTTATTTTATTTTAATATAATTATTATTATTTATACTGAAATCTATACCACGGTCCTTACAAAACATAAACTTTTGGTTACATCTTATATTCATATATTGTAACCTCCATGCATGACGCTTAAAATAAATAAAACCAAATCGTTTCTCTTATGAAATATTGTTTGCGTAGAATAGTCTGGTTGTTGCTTAGAGCCTAGCCTGAATTACCTTTGCCGTGGTGGCGCGACCAATGAACGTAGAGGCGTGACAAAAAATAGTATGTGTGGCTCATGCGGGAAGGCAATTTAGAAATAGCTCACTTCCCGCCCTTGCCACACAATATACTATTTTAATCTGCAACAATAAACTAAATTTTTTATTAGTTTATTTTTTTCTGGACAGATGCGCCACTGTTGTTTTTTTGACATCCAGATTTCCTACTTCTCTGATGGATTTTCCTAAAATTTTCTTTCATTTTTCTTACCTTCTCCTGGCAATTACGAACATCTTAAAAAAAGAATCAGCCAAGACGGCCTAGCCGTTCTCAATTGATGAATTAAGATACATTTTTGACACCATTTATAAATACCTATGTATAGATTATTATTACAAAAGTGTATACACATTAATTAGTTTAATAATAATAATAATATAATAGATTTATTGACACCAAATTAAAATTGTAGTAACATATTACATGAAACAAGATTATACATTAAAATATATACAGTGGTTCTCCTTTCAAAAGCGGAGCTCGTGCTGAAAAGAGAGATTTTGTGATACAAGAACAAGAACAACATAGATTATAACAATATTTAACGTCTTCACAATATTATAGGTAACGAGGGCTCGGAAGTTGATGAATTTTTCATTTTTTTTTGAAATGTGTTTCATTAGCATGTGAATGTGAACAACTAATTTATATTTTGCATTTATGGTATTTATTACTTTTTATGTCATTTTTTGACAGTTATAGTCATTTTTAATAATTTTACACTAGTTTACTTCTTATTGTTCCTTGTCGACTATTATGCCGATAACTTAAAACTTGGAAATTACCACAGACTAACATTAATACCTATACGATTTTATCTCGCCGATTACATTCGTCGTTGTCTTGTTGTAGTGAATATTATTATACCTAAATTTTATTATTTTTTCTAAATAATCGATTACAGTCGTCGAGTCGTTGTCGAGTTATGGTGAATAATAATATTGTACCGAAATTTAATTATTTTTTCGTCATATTTTGAGTAATTTGTAAGCTTTGATAAATGTATATAGAATTTTATAGTAAATTAGGGTAAAATATTTAAAAAAAATGTATTTTTATTTATTTAAAACAAATATTTGTAATTTTTTTATTTCATTTTTTAATGTTTTTAAGGTCATCAACTTCTGAGTCCTAATTATAACATAAAAGGATAGAAAAAAAAATTTCTAAATAAAGCGAGTGAATAAAGATTAATGATATATTTTAAATTTTTTTATATATTGTTAAAATTATGAATGTTAATATTATATAGGTATAGTACAAAATTGAATGAACTTATATCTAGAGGATTGTTGCCCGAATACTGTATTCGTTTTAGGGACGATGACATTAGTTTATATAATAAAATAAGGATGTTGGACTTAGTTGAAAACTATGAACCTGCATATTTTACAATTTTTAATACTTCTTCTCCTTCTACCACATATCTTGCTCCTAAATTTCACTTAAGGTAATTAAACATTTCATTTATACTTAATGCTTTTTAGTTATAATTTTTTTAAATAAACCTTTAAAATAACAGATTCAAATTGTGTGTAATATCTATATTCATTAATCCATTATACATGGTAGTATAACCTACTATTAGAATATAATATAAATCTTACTAAATAATGTATAGTTAACATTTAAAATAATAAACAGCCGATTTAATAAATAAATCGGGATAATTAGCAAAACAATGAAAAACTAAGAACTTTTTAAAATATTTTATCCCAAAATAATTATGTTTGTAATATTAGGAGTACTTCTTTGAGTCACCATTTTGTATATTATTTTGACGGAAAATCTTAATTTGAATTCCTTATATTATAAGTAAAAACCGATAGATTCAATAGATTTTGCAACTTTATATTGATATCATGTAAATAAAATCTGTTAAAATATGTACACGAATCAGACTAATTAGTCTTCCTATTAAATATAATATTAAATTTTTTTGCAATTTTTGTATACTTCACGTGATGAAAATATATACAAATTATTATACTTCAGTTAATTTTACAATAAGAATATAACTTTGATTTAAATTTTCAATTCATGGTTTTCCTAATATTAGAGAAGCCAGAAGTGTTCTATAGATAGTATTAGATACAGCCATACAATAGTGTCGTGATATTATTAATATACCAATAATTATAATTTATTGGCCAACGACGTATTCCAGGTACCAATGGGAAGATAAATTTAAATATTATTTTATCTTAGGAAAAAATTAAGGATAAAACTATCGAAACTTACTCTGAGGTTATGAGGGGAAATCACAATGTTAATTTAGATATAATGCCAAATTTTTTAAATTATTTTTAATATGCACTGATAACAAGTGTAGACATTGAAATACATTTTCGTTATATCAAACATATTTTAAGTACCTAGCAGACAATACAATTTTCAAGAACTCAATTTATATTTGTATATAATTATTATAAGTTTTAATTCAGAAAATAATATATTTTAATTTTTTATATTTTTTTTTATAATTAGATAATGTTCATCATGTTATTTAAGTAAGTAATTAACAATTATATATTTTATGTATTTTTTAAATTTTATCATAATCATACTGTAATTTTGACATATTTTTAACATGATTAAAACTGGTATTTAACTATAAGGGTTCTAAATCAGGTAGGCCTGAGTCAAAGTAATATATATTTATATGACTTAATGTGAGGAACTAAACTTAATTTCACTAAATTTAATATTTAAAAATTATGGCAAACCTATGAAAAGTCACAGCCAAGTTTAGTTTGTAAAATGCATAACCATTCAAGAGAAGCTTCAAATTGAGTTTATCATTATAATGGTTATTTTTAGGGAAGGAAGTAACTAATATTTAAATATTTCATGTTGCTTAAATAAAACACAAACATACCATTAAATAATATGTGTAATGAACCTTGTATGTTTATCTGTAGATAATTTCAACACTATATATTAACAAATATAGAAAAAATGTGACATTTTCTTCACAATATAAAGTGAAAAAGAATACATTTTTAAAAGGTATTTAAATTGATAACATAAGAGGAAATATCAACAACTTTAAATATTTATGTTTCTAAATAAGTAGGTACGGTACCATAAATATATTTAGGATACAATTAATATACATTACTTACATTAAATATTTATTCAGCAAAATACAACCCAATTTATTTTTTATTAATAATTTTAAGGAGTGGTGCAGTGGAGGATAATATATGCAAGGCCATCTAGGATTGCCAACCGTCCTATATTTGTTTAATTTGCTCTAAGTCTAAAAACACTTTTAAGTTAATGTAAAAGCTTATTTGCTAGTCAATATATTATGTTAGTAAAATTTCTTTATTTAAATATGGGAAGTATGATATTAAATATGATAAAAATTATCCAACATTATGCACTATGAAAGTTAACAACCCTAGGGCTAATATATATAGAAATATATGAGAGTATATGCAAAACATTATTTAAGACTACACCACTGATTTTATGAAATAATCTTAATAATAAATATTTATGAAATAATCTTAATAATAAAAGATTTATGAATTAATCTTAATAATAAAAGATATATGAATTAATCTTAATAATTATAATGATTCAGTAATCTGGCTGCCAGCAAAGTCTTTAATAACATTTTTAAAGTCTAAGTTTTTGAGAAGTCCCTGATTCATATTTATGATTAATAATGAATTAAAGGTGTCTTCACTTGTTATTGGTTTCAAAGAAGTCATAACTTTTTTCAATACTGACAAGGTGGAATGTTCAACCTTACAATTGGTAGCTGAAAGGCACAATGCCATTTTTATTACTTTTGCGAGCTGTTCAAAAAAAATTATATTTGATGGTATAAAAGTACTGACTTCTCTAATAGAAGTTAGGGTTCTTTTTATATTATTTGAATTGTTTTTTAATCGATCACATTCGGTAGAAATATGGTAATCTATATACTCTAAGTATATACTTAGAAGATTTTCAAGTGCTTGGCATAATTCTGCATTTGTTATTGTTGAGAAATTATTTAAAAAGTTGAATTTTGATGTTAAATCCCAGTAAATTTCTTTTCTGTATTGTAATTCAGCTTGTATCTCATCTATCATGTAAAAGTAAGTTTTAATTTTAAATTGATCGGCTTCATCAACATAATCAACAGGAAATCTCATTTGTGGTTTTTCGGTATGAATGCTATTATTGAAATGTAGAATATTAGATTTTTCAAATGCACAAGTCTTATAATCCATAAACTTTTCATTGGTCCGAAAACCATTTAAATAGCTTATTAATGATTGGTATACCTCAAAAATTTTAAGGAAATTTATTTCAGTAGATACATATTTGAGTAAATTCTCTTCTAGTTCTGTAATTTTTCCAATAATGTCTTCCCAAAACATTGTTATGAAACATGTTTCCAATCGTTTTACTTTTTGCAAAAGCATAAAAGCGTTAGCACGAATTTTGTATGAAAAACTTATGTTTTTAGATATATGAAACAATGCATATACTATCGTTGACCAATTTTTGTTAAGACATTTACGTGTTTTATTTTTTGATGAAAATGTATTATAAGATAGATCTTTTAACAAAAATTTGACATCATCCCAATGATATTGAAAAAACAAAAAAAATTTAAATAGTTCATCAATTGTTGTAAAGAATATACCGCCTTCATAGCAAGAAGATGCTGCTTTAATCACAACTAAACTTAGAGGATCCGAAGAACATGGCACAATTTCAGCAAATTTGTTTATTGATTTTAGGCAAGATTTTAAGCTATCTCTGTGTTTAAGTATGTTACTATCAATATTATATGATAGTCCCATAAAACCACTGTGGCTTAAATTATATTTATCTAATGTCACATGGAGTATATTCATTAACTGTAAAGCATCGTCTCCTTGTTTATTTATAACATCCAGAAAACGCTTCTTTGGTATACCTTTCTCATCAACATACCGAATGTAAACCGCCGATTCGTCAGTGTCTGGTACAGAATCAATGGACATTGAAAAATACATGGCATTTTCTAGTTCTTTTTTAGTTTGAGTCATAACGTTGTTTGCAATTAAAGAAATTAATCTCTCATAAAGTCCAAATGATAGAATAGGTGTAGGAAATTTACCATGAGTATCAAGAGATTTAGAATACCTAGCAATAAGTAGACGTGACTTGTGTTTATCAGCAACATACTTAATTGTAATAATATCATTATTGAGTCTTTCAGTATTCCGTAAAATATCAACTACTCCAGTAAAAACGTTTGCCCAATATTCATGTTTCAGTTTAACTAAATCACCGGTTTTCCTTTTTCTTCGCACTCGATCCATTGCAAGCTTATTTTTAGAAGAAGAGTTGATAATTTTTCAACAATATATTTTTTTTGGTGTTTTAAGAATTTTAATTTTATAACTGAAAATTGTATTTCTTGATGTTTGGCTTTTTTAAATATTTTTAACCTCTTTATTGTTAAAACAAATTTAAAAATCTAGTATTACACCATGAATAATGTAATGAAGTCAATGAATCATCTCTCTCGATAAGGCTGGCTGGAACAGTTCTAAAAAAAAAAAAATTAAATATATTATTTTATTGAAGAAATTAGTTATGAATTCATCCTTAATAATTTGTAGTGACAACTTATAGTACCTAATTAATTTTATACTACACATTCAATTATCCAAATTAGCTAATTAAACGGTTCTTATAATGTTATTTAATTTGTATTTAATATACAAACGTTTCTTAACGAATAAATTACCTTTCCATGTCTATTTAAATGATTAGTACATAATATTTAGAATATGGGATTAATGATTCAATACAGTGTAAGGTACTAGGTACACACAATATTTGTCATTATACCCCCATAGTATATTAGGTATAACAAACTTTGAATTGTCGAATTTATAGTTACAAATTTTTCAAACACCAAAACATCGTAACATATATTAAAATTAGGTACCTATATGCAGGGGCACCGAATGAAATTAAAATTGGCAGTTCATATAGTTTGATGCACCCACACACCTTCATACTTCACCTTCAAACAACTGTGAAACAGGCTTAACTTATTATATATTATATAAATAATTTAATGATATTACTGTTTTTAATAAAATGATAGCGGGAAAACTCGAAAGTTTACTCTATTATTTTACCCGTCAACCCAACCACCTAATTTTCAATCCAGTTGATTATACTAAAATATGAAAATTTAGATTGGTATCAATTTATTTAAAATCTTATGAAATATTACATTACTCATTGGTTGATACTTTTCCAATAATAAAAGTATACCTATACATTTTTTTTCTTTTCCTTAATAGTTAATTGTAATAATTTACTTATATGTGAAATTTTTGACAACGGTTTTCTAGTTTTGGTTAGGTTTTAAGATCGGTTTTTCCAATTTTTTGGTTTTGGTTTTGGTTTCAAAAAAAGTTTTTAAACTTTATCGGTATCAATAACAGTTTTTGAAAAATCTCGGTTTTTGTTTTTGGAACAGTTTTTTATTAAAAGTATGATTTTTTTTCCTTTACCTAATAATTATCTATTAACTATTAAGGGCTGAGCCTAAAGCCCTATAATATGTCCGATTTGTATAATTAGTGTAGGTACATTGTGATATTTGTATTTTAATTTTGGATCAGTAAGTATAGTAATATAGTAATAATATTATAAAATATAAATAAAATAAAAATCGTATTATCATTGATAATAAATAATAGTATTTAATAATATTATTTATAATCAATGGTATTATCTATAAATATTTTGTAATAATCAGTAATACCATCGGGATTCAAATAAAATATTTTCTTCGCATAAAAATACTTCTTTTAACTAGAATTATAAATAATTTAGTAATTAACTTCGTAAAATTCGAAGGAACCAATAGAGGTTTTAAATTTCAATCGGGTTTAAGAACGGTTTTTCAATCCTATGGTTTAGTTTTAGGTTTTGTAAACGGTTATTTTTAAGATAATAGGTTTCAGTTATGGTTTATTAACCGGTGTTTTAAAGCTTTTGGTTTCGGTTCCGATTACGGTGTTCTAATATGAAAAAAATCACGGTGTTAACCGGTTTTGATTCCTGGTAAGCACTAAAGCTGTAGTACACAATATTCAAAAACAATTTATGTAAGTAAAATAAATTACTTCTGACAAGCGTTTAGTAATTTTCATGGACCATAGTTACAATTTTAAAAATGAAAATATGTTTGAATTCATTATAAAGTTTACTTTATACATAGTTGATTGATTGATCATAAAATGTTTAAATTAACATTTTCTATAAGTGCATGATATAAAATTGGACTCTTTTTGAACTATTCATGGACATTTAAAATTTTTGATTTTTTTTGTCCATAAATATCAATAAAAAAATATATATGCTAAATATATATCCTCGGTTTTAAAAAGGTAATACAAGATTCTTCATAAGTTGTTAATTCTGGAATTAAAAGAAAAAGTTCAGCATAAATCTATAATTTGTTATAACTTATAAGTGTTTGAAGTTAAAATTGAGAAAAAATTTATCAAAGTCACGAACATTTGAAATTTATTTTGCAGAAAAATTCATCAAAATTAACATAAGGTTTCATATAAGTTTTGCTTATAAGAGTTATAAAAGTGGAGTGCAGGAGCACTATTTGGGGTATCGCAGGGTATACATTGCCAGCCCTATTTTTCCCCATGGGGTGTATCATATTGGCCTGCCTCCATTTTATCCTGGTGTTGAAGTATCGGTATTGAATTAATCTATATATTATATAAAAATGAATACCTATCCATCAGTCCTAAACTGTTCATCCGATTGCGATGAAATTTGGTACAGAGATAAATTAGACCTTGGGGAAGAAGATAGAGTTACATTTTGTAGCAAAAAAGGTAAATAAGAGGTCCGATGAGGTTCTCAAACAGAGATTTTGAGATTTACGATGGATAGTTTTGTTTATAATTGGTTGCTATTAATTTTAATAATATTATTATTATTAATAATAGCCTGTGTATTTTAGTACCTACAGAATGTTTCGAGTTTGAACCACGGTTTTGGTGGATCAATTTTTCGTATTGTTTTAGATTCTGAGCGGAGAAATGAATGTATTGGTTTTACAATAATTTGTTTTTTATTTTTATTTTAAATTTTTAAATTTTTCTGTCTTCGTACACGATAAGTAGTCAAAATAATGATTCGATTTTCAACTTCAGTATCTTGTTCGATGGTAAAGTGAATATTGTTGGTGCATTGAGGAGGTCAAAAAAGCGACGGGAAAAACAACATAAAAATTAAGATAAAACGGGAGTTTTTGGTGTAACTTTAAAACAAATGATACATACATACAATTTTGATTAAATGTTATATTTATATTAGCATTTTCTATACAAGATAAAATTTTCAAAATATTTTGATTTATTTTGAACTGTTTACGGACATTTTCAGTTTCCAATTTCATTAGTTTTATGAATGTCAATAAAACTTTATTTGTTGGGTAAAAAAGCTTGAAAATTAAATACAAGGCTCCTTACTATATTATTGCAATGACATTTGAAAAATATTAAAAATCCTTAGTCACAGTTTTTATTTATAAGCATTTAAAGTTCAAATATTGACAAAATACGGAAAAATCACAAAAATTAGCAAACTACTTGAGTTGAGAATTCATAAAAAATGTTCTTTTTAAATCTAAGATTTGAAAATGTAATACAAGATTATCCATAAGTTTGTCTAAGTTTATCAAAAAAAATGTCTACAAGAAAGTCAAATTAAATTTTTATGAGCGTTTGAAATTCATATTTTTACAACATTTGATATTCACTTGATTTCTTATGTAACGATTTTATTATTTTTTTTTTTTTTTTATTGATCTTGAGCCCGGCAGCTGAGGCCATTAGCTATTTTTAGTTTTTACTGTAGGTTATTAAGTCGGTAGGGGGAGGAACACGTATGTGTTTAGTTTGGCAGTATTTTTGATTGGGCACCCGTAGGTATCTGCCATGCCCGGGTGGGGAATGGCGACACTTGTTCTCCGGACACCGTGACTTGTCCGAAGAAAAATGCCGCACATGGTCTAGGAATCGAACTCGGGTCGACTGGGGTCGACTGCGTCGCAGCCGACGCCTTAGTCCGCACGGCCACTCCGTCCCCCTTTATTATTTTGTTGTAATTAAAAAATTATGGTCGGGATGGCTATAAATTAAAATATAATATAATTTACACTTGAATAGACTGCAACTAGACACTCTCAAACGCAGGTTTTCGAATTTACATTTTCTTACACATACAAAAAAAGCACAGGACATACGTTGGGGGATAGTATCATTAAATTGCCGGTTTTCATTGGCCATGGAAGATTTCTAGACACTGATATTCGATTTTCAAACGTTCCCATCTTCGAAATGAGACTGCTCCTGAATTATCAGAAACTCTTATCACAAAATCACCTCCGATTACTAAAATCACCTTCCATATAAGTGCGACATTTATAATTCGACTGTGTCTCCAAAATCGGTACTTACTTACAACTAACACCGGGGGGGGGGGGGGGGAATTATATTTTCAATTCTTCAGTTACTTACGCTACCAACGTGGTCCAACGATTGCATACCTGGTGATATACGCTTCTCATTATGTCCGCGATTCGACGCAGTCGGATTGCCTACCTATGTGATTTGATGACTGATAGCTAGATAATCGAATACACCTATCGACTCTACACTTTTTAACAACAGGAGATCGTATCCAGCCTATCCATTTACAACGTTTGTGACGGTTTGTTAGTTACTCTAACTTTTAAACATTCCCGCCAAAAGGTCAAGCCTTATCTCCAATTCATATCACTAATTCTTCTCACAAATCCTAAATTTTCGTTTTACAACTGCCGCGACTTTTACTTCAAAATCTGTACACACTCTCAGCGAGTCCAACGTCTTCCAAGTTTCACTTAGAGCTAGTATAATATAATTTACACTTAAATAGACTGCAGTGCTTCCACAGCGTGTTACACCGAAAAGGAGTTGAACAATCACAATTTTTTTCTGGGCAACGCCGGGTAATTTAGCTAGTATTATATAAAAATATTTTATAAATAATGCGATATTATACTTTTATCAGTGTTATCACTTTAAAATATCAAAATATCAACGTTAATATTCAAATATATTGTTGATTACTACCGTAATCTAAAATAAGTACAAGTTCTATTGGGGGGAGCATAGTAAAATTCTTATTATTATAAGATTTTTCAACTTTATTTTTCATCCCTAGTATGGTTAGAAATAACTCCAATATAGCTACATTTCAATTATCATTGTTATAACTGTGGCCTGATAAAAAAATTTCAATTTGTTGGCAAATTAATGGCAGCCCTATTTTAAAACTGAAATGGTGCCCTGGTTAAGTGTAATTCCACAAGTATTTTTTATGAGAATTTGATGCTTAAAATTTGACCAAGTTGGATATTGACGTGTAAGATATGAATTTTAGTTTTTCCTTCTTTTTTTGTATGTTTTGGAATTGTAAGAGCATAGTTATAAGTTATAATAATACAAATTACTGTAACGGATATTGTTTAAATTCGTAAGATTAATTGTGAAAATTCTTGATCAGTTTTTTCAGAATTTTTTATTAGATGATTTATATTACTTGAACTCAGATTTTGACTATTGACATTAGAGATTGGCGCATTGGGTTGAGACGTTGAAGTATTGTTCTGATTGTATGTTGAATTTGGTTTTTTAGAAATTGTTTGGATTTCTTAATGTTTAGGGCATCTGAAGTTAGATGTGTGATCTCCTTTACATTAGGCGCAATTAGGTGTTTGAGTTATAGGTGTATTGCCGTTTTCATTTAAGTGGTCGTTTAAAATAATTTAGTTTATTTCCAGGTTAATATTTTAGTCTATTGGTTTTTGCTATAGCCCTATCTATATTCAGTTTATTGTCTTTAATGTCGAGTGTAGACTGCGGTGTGTTTATATTCTAACCATATATAGGGCTATTCGATTATTACGATGATTATTTTTTTTTATCAATTATTTTACTGTTCTTATAAAATGCGATTAATCGCCAAATAATCAAAATTCGATTAATCAAATGAAAATAATATAAATAGTATATTATATAAAAGTGGACATCTACATCTACATATAATCCTACAAATCTTGTTTAAAATTGTGTAGAAGTTAAAGAATCAATTTATTCTTGGTAAAAAAAATCGATTAATCGGTTAATCAGTCATTACAAAAAATCTATTAATAGGCTATTCAGTCATTAAAAAATCGGTTATCGATTAATCAGTCGTTAAAAAATCGATTTTCGGTTTGATTATTAACTTTTGATTAATCGAAATAATCGATTAAAACGTGAAATTAATAATCGAGTGGTAAAAAAAAATAATCGAACAGCCCTAGACTGCATCCGTAGGGCTAATAAAATTGTATTCGCTAGTAGTCACGTCGTCTCGCCGAGTAAATATTTTACGCCACTGAAAAACAGGCCAGTGAGCAATCTAAATAGTATTTATAATCAAAATCAATGCTGGTCCATTTACTGTATGTTATTTCCTATGGTAACTTCCATGAGGTGATCATAACAGCGGTTATAATATAGAATAAATCCGGGTTCACAGTAACGACAATGCAGACTGTCGTGGTGTGTCCAAAAGTTGAGATCAGCATAAACTCTGATGGAGGGTTAGCGAATGATACCATGATGACATGGGACAATCAGAATACGATAAAATTACTAAGCAGCGACGGGGATCTAGCAATCTAGGTCATCTGCAGCCACCAGGCGCAAACATAAACATTCAATTTATTTTAATTTTATCATGTTTATTTTGCAGTAGTAATAAAAAAAATTTTATTTTATTATTAAGAAATGTTAAAACCCGGCACACGGACTAAATGGTTATTGGATTCTTAATATTGTTTTCGTTGCAAATCTAGCAAAATACATGATCAATAATTTTTCAATTTTTTTTTATTCGATTTTATACCTAGTTAATTTTTGGTCTTGCTTATTGTTTGCTTTTTTCAAACAATGTTATGCTTTTTTTGTTATTAATTTTACTTTAAAATCTGATCTCTATTAATTACCTACTAATCAATAAGCAGGTAGGAATCACGAATAAGATATATCTTAATATGTGGTAGGAAAGTATTCAATATAATAAAGGATGCTTATATTAAAATATTTTTAGATAACAAGGGCTCCAATTCAGTTTTTTTTTAAAGGTGTGCAAATAATTAAAGAGGCCAAATTTTTCCCACCATCAAGCCAATCGTAAAAAAAACGTTTTTCGTGTTTTCACTATAGAATTTTATCAAGAACATCCTTAACTTTCATACATAACATATTATACATTAATAAATTAAATTAAATTTTATTATTTTTAAATGTTTGAACGCATAAATTTGATAAATACATATATTATACGTCCGTGATACATAGTTACCTATATTTAAAATTAGGATATCAAACAAAAGGGAAAATACAAACTAATTACACGCCGATGGATAAAGTGACACTGATATAAATTTATCAATTATCAAATCAGAGGACACAATATAATAATCGGTGGCTGGCAGTTGTCCGAATAATGATAAAGACCGATAAGAGTGGTTGTACGGTGGTTACCCTGTGACCAACTTGAGGTGGTGTTGCACAGCAAGTCGGGGGATATTTTCGATTTGCGGAGCGGAGCGACGGCGCCGAGGAGCGTAGCGACGAGTGCCGCTAGCATGGCATCACTGTACGATGTTTTTTAAAATTGGTGTCACTGTAAAATGGTGGTATATGCTGGTATGGTATTGTGGTTATAAGCTGCCTTATCATTTTTCGGACAACTGCCCCCTACCCTATAATAATATTATTTATGATTAGCAGTGACTACAGAATAGTGGTGCATGCACAATTTAAGATTAGCAAACTGAAGGCCAAGATAGCAAGGCCACAGTATGAATGACGTCTAGGCCAATTGTAGATACCCAAATGGCACCACTGTTTAATAACTTTAATTTTTGTTTATTAAATTATTAACATTGATAGTTATCAGGGTTTGAACTTATATTACAGTAACTACACAGAAAATTGACAATACCTACTTGTAAGCAAAGGTGGGCATTAACTTGTTAAAAATTTAAAGTTGAGTTAAAAAGTTAATATTTTTGAACTTTTGAACTCAATTTTAACTTATTAACTTCTTTAGTTAAAATTTAATTGAATTAACTTAACTTGCCACACTTAATTATTTTCATTATCTTGCCCACCTTTGGTTTTAGGTAATATCATTGGTACTGTACCTATAATGTATAATCAATGGTACCTAATACTTGAATATAGGGCTAACAATAAAAAAAAAAAAAAACAGTTATTAGTATTAAATATTTAAACCGTTTAACGTAAATTGTGTTATCATTTTTTTGTAATTTGATTTCAAAAAATACATGTATTAAGTACCAACTCCGATAATTATTACAGTGTATATTTAATTAAGAATCTTATTAATTAAATATTATAATTAACCATTTAATTAAAGCATGATTAATAAAACTGCATCACTGCTTTTATTATTGATATTTAATTGCACTTTACATGTTCACTATACTCTTAGAACATTGTGTTGATATTTCAATGCTTAACGAAGAAATGATTAAAGGTCCCCACACATTGCAGCGGTGGCGGTGGCGCTGAATTGCTGCAGGACACATTTCACCGCTCACCGCGGCGGTAAATCCAAGACAATAGAATTTAACGCCACCAGTGCAGTATGGGGAATGGGGACCTTAAAAAAATTGTACTCAAAGTCGGTGACAAAGCTAAGCTTCTAACTAGTCTTGGCGAATGGCAAAAACTAAAAAGTATTAGAATTAGCTAATAATAGAACTGAATACATGATAAATATTAGATAGTTTTAAAAGTAGCATTTGATAACTTTGTTAAATTTTACATGATTTGGAAATTTTAAATAGGTAATTTAGGTATACTATAATTATATATAATTGCATGTCACTCTTAATAATAGCCTTTTAACTAAATTGTGATATTAATTATAATACTTGTTAGGTTTATTAGTCAGTGGCGTAAATTGGGTCCAATTTCTGGTGGTGCAGAGGCGTATTCTTAACCTATAATTTCCAACACACCAATAATCCAACTTACTAAGTAAAATCCTTCCCAATAAAAAAACTATGTATTTTCCCATATATTCCTTTAAATAATAATTACATTTTGAAATATTTTAGCAGTAAAACCTTTATTATTATAATATTAATTTTAAAAAAAGGTGGGCATGTAGGTATTGCTATGCTGTACAGTAGGTGACAAGTTGGTCACTGTAATGGATGGTGTTAAATTTGAATTCAATGATATAATATTATCGTATAAGAAAAACGATTCTGAGCAAAGACAGTAGTATGATATAACTAAGTATATTTGATGATATAATTGTGAAGAAAGTAATGTATGTGGAACTTTAATTTAAATTTTTAATCGTTAGCTATAACAGTTGAACATTTTATAAATTTTACTACAAAATAATTATTACATTTTAAATTTGATACATTTTCTTAAAATTCAAACTTTAATATGAGGAATCTTGTATTACATTTTCAAATCTTAGATTTAAAAAGAAAATATTTATGAATAACTAACTCAAAATAATTTGGATATTTTTGTAAATTTTATGTATTTTGTCAATATTTGAACTTAAAATGCTTATAAAAAAAATTCTGACTATGGATTTTTAATATTTTTTATCTGTTTTTGAAACAATATATTAGGAGCCTTCTATTAAGCTTTTGTACCCAACAAATAAAATTTTATTAATATTTATCGAACAAAAAACTAAAAAATTGGAAACTGAAAATGTTCCTTAACAGTTTAACAGAAAAATTTTATTTTTGACCCCCCAAAGTACCAACTATATTCACTTTCCGATTAGAAAAGATACTGTTGAAGAAAATCTAAATACTTTTAGAAGTGTCACTAAAAAGTGAAAACACAAAAACAAAAAAATAAAAAACACACATCATTGTAAAATCAATACATTCATCGTTCCACTCAGAATCTAAAATTGGAAACTGAAAATTTCTTACACAAGAAATGACAAAGGTGTTTACCAAAGAACATAGTACATCAGTACATATTTTATTCCCTACATAAAATATGGTAAAATAGGAAATTTATTTAATGAATATAATTATTATTTTTGTATTTTTTAATATTGAATTATTTCAAATTTCAAATTTATAACAATAGACTAAGTTTTAAATTTCAGTGTAGTAATACATTTTACAATGCTTTTATTAGCATAAACTAAAACTAGTAAATTGTCAATTGCGTACTTTCGAAGTCAATGGGTTCTCCAATATTAGTATTAATATTAATATAGTATTTGTATCCCAACACTTGTGGAGTCAATAGCTATTGAGTAAATATCCACTAGTATTCTACATTTTTTATAACAAAGTAAACTATTAATAGTGTCATCCTTGGTAATTACCGATTTAGAAATCATTTAGAAATACTGCTGACTGCCGAGGTTTAATATAAATATTGTATAAAACCAGCAATTCAAACACGGATAAAGTTCTTCACAAATAAGTTGTATAATCCGTCAATACAGTTTAATATTAAAGCTAACAAACAAATTTGTTCTGCTGCGAATGCAAATTTGGTATGTTTAGGTCTTAGACCGAGCTATTAAAGTAACATAATGTTTGGCGTTGAGGTGAGTAAAATAGCTAACGACCGTAAACAGTGAACTGATTATGTCCCATCAGGATAGTCCTGCCGAGAAATCGGGAATTTTCCGGTGGGCCTCCTCTGTATTTGGGCAATGGGGCCCTTTTAAATAGTTTGACACAATAACGTCTTGACAATAAAATATGTATGGGCACAATATAGAGTATGAAATAGTAACTAGGGTACTACAGTTACAACAAACATAGAAGCATAATAATATATTAATATTATACAATAGACCGAAGAAATATAATTCACTTTAATAATATTAAGGGCATAATATGTAATTTGCACAGCAAAAAACTTGATAAAGGGAAACTATGCCATTATGTAATCTACTCAATCTTGTATTAATACAAATAAAACAATAATATAATAAAATACATATGCACAATTTGAAAATAATGAATAATAATTTTTTTTAACTTATTCTGAGTTATTCATAAGTATTTTATTCACCAATCAAGTTGATTTTTATAGAAATACATTTTAAGAACATTATTAAGATATACATAAAGTTATATAAAAATTAAGTAATTTAAATTGTAGGTACACCTAAGTACTGTGTGTATAAATAAGTAATAATTAATAAAATATGTAAAATCATTATAATATTCACTGTGTCTTGTTCATGTTATTTATTCACGTTTTATAACTGATGTGAGTTCGGTAAATTTATCAGATAACTGGAGTTGAAATGTAGTTAGTGTGGTGTAGATTATCAAAATTAATATTAAGATGTAGAGCAAATTATATAATAAAAATATTCCTTCCCACTTCATACAGACTGAGGACTATCTCAAAAGAAGCGTGGTTAAAAATATGTTGGTGTTTTTTAAGGTTATATTCTATGTAAATTATAAAAATTATATAAAAAATCATATATTGTGAATTAAATGTTATTAAAATAACATTAAATTTTAACGTTAAAAAATAGAAAAATTGAAACATTTCTTTATATCATACATCGGGTAAATTTTTGAGGCACTATTTTTTTTATAATCTATACGTGCTATTCGATGGAAATTTGTCAATGATGTTTCCAATAGGCCACTGTTTTATTATATGTATTTATAATTTATACAGGGTGATTCATTAAGCGTAAAACACTATTATCTCAAAAACTATTAAAAAACAACGTTTTTATTAAAAAATTATATTTTTAAATATTTTTTATCCTTATAATTTTTAAGTTTTTTACTTTTTTGAACGACAGCCTAGAGGTTAAATTTCATATTCCAAAGCAGAATATTTTTCTAAGTATTTTGATACATAAAAATCGAATTTAGGACGAGTAGTTTATGAGTTATAAGAATTTAAAGTTTAGATGGACGGAGTCGAGTGGTATGGGGTTACCCCACAAAATGTTTGTCCACTACTCCGCTTGTCTAAACTTTAAATAAAACTACTCGTCCTAAATTTGATTTTTATGTATCAAAATACTTAGAAAAATATTCTGCTTTGGAAAACGAAATTAAAACTTGTTGTCATTCAAAAAAGTAAAAAACTTAAAAAATATTTAAAAATATGAAAACTTTGTTTTTAACAACTTGAAACTTTTTAAAAAAATATTATCAAAAACATTAATACTTTTTGAGATAATCAGTGTTATACGCTTAATGAATCACTCTGTATATATATTTTTTAAATTTCAATTTAAATTATACAACGGTATACCTGCAGTATATCGGTATATCGACCTCAAATCGATATACCGGTATTGCCGTCAGCCGTTTGGGAATTTACCTGTTTGCAAAACCTTTTTCGATGGGAGCGGTTTGGGAATAAACTAACAATATACGTGATCCGTTTGGGATGTACCGATCAAAACCAGTGCCGTAACTAGAGATCCAAAGACCCAGGTAAAAATAAATGTGTTCAAAACGGATAAAATGTCTTATTACCTACATAATATATTGGTACTAGTTAATACCATACGAAAACAGCAATAAATTGTACTTTAAAGGTCAATAATCGTAGATATTTAAAAAAATCAGTTTTATAGTTGGTTTATCCAATCGATAAGCATATTAACCGACACTAGACTTGGACATGACACAAGTATGAAGTAGATATACTACAATTTATAGTACAATATCGTGTAAACTGCAGAATTATTATGTGAAATACGTATAGGTATGGTTTAAATAGTATTATTAAATTATTAATTATTTATCCGTCATTTTCCTTTTTTTAAATTTGAAAAATATGCAAATTCTATTTTTAAAAAAATAATACATTATTAGAATACGACTGCAGGGTTATGTATAGGAAAAATGATCAAAATGGTTGGTTAAAACTAAATATGTGCGAAAGTAGAAAAATATTGAAGTCGAATTTTAAAAATAAATAAATAATTAAATATATTTTGCATGTTACTAATCCAGTAATAAATCAAACGACTTTGTATCTATTATCTATTATCGCTATACTCTGGCCCAGGATAAAACGACCGTAAAACCGTGGCTGCGCATCGCTCCCCATTCTATACAGAGAACCATACCGGTCGGCCACGATCGCCGAGAGGCATCATTGACACATTCGTATGTACCGTAGTGGTAACATTCACAACAATAAAATTTGTCAATTTGTGTTTGAACTAACGTTTAAGTTATAACGCATTTGTTGACGAGTATTATGTTTATATCAAAAAATATTGATGTTAATACATTAGTACTGCATATAATATAGGTACTACATAATATAACCAACGCGGCGATGTAATGGCTAAGGATTGAAAATTTAAAACAAGGCTCCACGTAAATAGGTTATATATAAATTACTTTATTCACAATAATATCATCAAATATACTTGGTAAAATCATAGGCTGACTGACCGTTTTCGCTCAGAATCGTTTTTCTTATACAATTATATTATATCATTGAATTCAAATTTAACACCATCCATTACAGTGACCCACTTGTAACCTACTGTACAGCAGAGCGACATCCACTTATCCACCTTTTTTTAGTTTTTTTTTCTATAAATATCAATAAAATTCTATTTGTTGGGTAAAAAAGCGTGAACATTTAATGCAAGGCTCCTGATATAATGTTACAATAGCAATTGAAAAATATTAAAATACATAGGCACAATTTTATTTATAAGCATTGAAAGTTGGAATTTTGACAACATTTATCAAATTTAAAATTTAATAATTATTTTGTAGTTGAAAATTTATAAAATGTTTAACTTTTATGGCTAAGGATTGAAAATTTAAAACAAGGGGTTCCACGTAAATAGGTTATATATAAATTACTTTGTTCACAATAATATCATCAAATATACTTGGTAATATCTTAGGCTGACTGACCGTTTTCGCTCAGAATCGTTTTTCTTATACAATGATATTATATCATTGAATTCAAATTTAACACCATCCATTACAGTGACCCACTTGTAACCTACTGTACAGCAGAGCGACATCCACTTATCCACCTTTTTTTTTATACTTTTCAGTTTTAACAACATAAAGGACCATTTTATTATAAACATGATGACATTCAAAGGAAAAAAAAATTAGTATAAAAAGTGTAAAAAAATACCATGTAATTAAAATGTTACAATAATCAATTTCAAGTATTTACAGTTTTTCATTTTTAAATTAAAAGAAAATAACAAAATTAATTTCATTGAAAACAGGGTTTATCTAAAAAAAACCATGTTTTTCTCAGTTATTTATTTTTAATCTTCTAATTATTAAGAAAAGTGTTGATAATTTTTTACTTTTGTCCTAAAATCATTGAATATTTGATACTAAGTACTATATACTGAGTTCTGTGTATTTACTTTAAAACAATAGTAATTATTTGAATCCAAAAGTTAAATTAATTATTAAAATTTTTGTTTTTAGTGTTATTTGTTAATTATGATATTATAGGTTTAATTGTAGAACACTTAAAATTAATTTCATCATTATTTGAAGACAAAGATCCAACACTACAAATATGACTCCGGATTATTGATATATGAATTCCATTATATTTTTTTTAAACCAGACCCAGAATAGATAAAGATATTCAACTTTCCATTCCTATGTTTACAGGTGCATTCAAACAATTTGGAAATATCCGCCTGAATTAATAAGTACACATTTTAAATTCATAATTAATCGAATAAACAAAAAAGAATAAATCATTTTTATGTTTATTCATTAGCCACTTTGACAAGTTTAATGTTTGCAATTATAATACTCAATTAAATGTTAAAAGTTAAAAGTTAAAAAAGGTGGGCTAGTGGGTGTAGATCTGCTGTACTGTAGGGTCGCTGTAATAGTGTAATGGATTATGTTAAATTTGAATTCAACGATATAATATTATTGTATAAGAAAAACGATTCTAAGAAAATGATCAGTCAGCCTATGATATTACTAAGTATATTTAAAATGCACTAATGGCATGGCATAGTAATAGATTTTCATTAGTTACATGCAATTTTACTAAGATCTTGAATAAAATAATAATATTGACCATAAACATTCAATTTTTTATCTATTCACCCCATTTACAGAATTTATAAAATGTTCTGAATGATTGACAGCTGACAAATTCATTATTATCTTTAGACTGTGGTTTGATATCCATTTATCAGACACTATAATATTCCCCAGAAAAAAACGTCTCTTTGGATGATTGAAATTAATTTATTTTAATCTCATTAATTTATCTTATAAAATGAATAAAACTAGTACCTAGATCACTGCAGGCCCACAAGCCTACTACTAGTATAAGTGTACTAGGTTACAAGTTAAACGAATGCCTTTTTTCCTTTTGGCAGAACCGTATAACGGCTTTGAAATTGTTGTTTTTTAACATTATAATAAACGAGTCAAAACTAATATAAAATCAAAAAAAATCCGTAGTTGTCTAGTAGTATTTAATTGTAATAATAAATGACCAATGAAAAAAATAATGCTAAGTAATTAGTAATTACACCCAAATAGTTTTCTAATTTCTGAGTTTCTGACTATATATTTTGTGGTAAGTGGTGGAATAGCTTCAACAGCTGTATAACTACAGAACACTAAAATAGATTTATTCTATGGTAAAAAGTCTAAACACTATTATACCTAACATACATATACATTTTCAAATTTGGTACTGTTTTGAACTGTTTGTACCTACTTCAAATTTTATGAGAAATATTTATTTATTCACGATTTGTGTACACTCAAGACATTAGGTTTTTGCCGCACTGTATGCAAAATGAATTATCCATAATCACTAATAAGTATAACACATTCACTAGTCTACTACAACCAGAATAATTGAAATATAAGAGTGACAATCAGCATAGAAGATTTAACACTAAGCTTATTGATAAAATATTTATTTATTTATTAATATGAAACAGAACGAGTCCAATACAAATATAGATATTAATCTTAAAGCTAAAGTATGTAACAGTATAAATTATAACAACAATATAGAGAAAAACATTACATAAATAGGAACTGGTTTAGTCCCCCAATAGAAACGACGGATCCTCGTTCCCTAATCTCATCATTCGTGATATAGGACTGTTTCGCAAATAATTCACAGAACAAAAGGGGATAAGGAAGAGGAAGATGCTTTGAGAATTAAAACTAGGATTCTAAAATGAAGCTTATTTAGTAGAATAGATGAGTCGATTCAGACATCAATGAGTTTTGACAATAACGATAGGTTTGTTTGAACTTTTATTTATGAAAGATTAGCATCAGGGATCATAATCTATCATTGGACTTGGTTGAACGGATAATATTATTAATAATTCTTAGATATTACTGCTTACTGGTAACGTTATCTCCTACGTTATTTCAAAAGTTTAGCATTCGCTACACATTTGAAATAGTGTTGAACGCCACAATATGCAACATAAGGATTGGTTAGTTTTTGTTATAAATGCACAATGATAATATTAACACAATTTTGTGTAATTGTTTAAGAAATAGTATAAACCCTGATCAAATCAGTAAAATAATTCTGTTCATCTTTAAACATTTGTTGTGAGGATCTTATAAGTTTTATAATATCATCATCCATCGCATACTAGATACAGTGTACCGAAGAAAATCAATAACAAGTTTAATATAATAACATGATACTTTATAATATGTGATTGTGTTCCATGGCATTATGAAATGGAAAATTTTAAAATTTTGTTCATAACCTAAAATTGTTATTCACTGCCAACCAAGTTGCCTGTTTAATAGCTTAGAACGTATTTTAAACGATTTGCACTTCTAAAAGATTTATAACAAGTAGCCGGTTTACTCTGCCATTTATACCAATCAGGATAGTTGTAATTTAAGTGGAAGCGAGGCAAGCAAACAAACAAAGATAATCGTTTAGCGTTTTGTTTGAGAAACGGGAGAACTCTTAAATAATAATAAAATGTTATATAATTGATACTTACGTGACTTTCACTATTTCTGTATCCGCGAGCTATTGAAAACAGTAAATGATGGAACGCGTACGCACACACTCCGTGAAAGTAAATTTGAGTGAAATATCATTCACGAGCAGTAAAAAACAAGTATCCAAGCACTGTGGACAGTTGCGGGCGCGGACTCTGGAGTCTGGTGCCGAATTGTAAGGTTATGGAAAACGAAATTTGTTACAGAAAACACATGTTTGTACATCGGACGTCATCGTTGTGTAATATTATCGATCCGTCAACACAATAATATGTGTGTATACCTTCACAACGTATAAGAATGGTCCATTATCAGTCTTATGTCGCTTTATCATTCGCGGGTCGCAACAGTGTGGGCCGAAGAGCCACTGCGTATCTGTTCAGTTTCACGATCGATCCAGCTCCCGGCCATCAGTCATGCTATCAGTCATGGCTGGGTCGGTGTTTTGCGGCGACGAACTGCCGGAGTGGATGTGTGTGTGGGGTGGGGGGATGGGAGAGGGTCAAAGGTCTGAAAATTACAACGAAGCTGATATCGCGCCGACGTGAGATTCAAACCCACCGGCCACCACCCACGTCTCTACGTGTCGAGTGCGTCGATGCGCGCTTTGTACGGCTGTTGAGAATTTAGTGACCTTGTCCACGGATTCAATAACGAACATCGAAAACCAAACTACCTCCTAAACAATATCGTAATAATACTATTACAAAATTTCCTCGGGTCATGTTTAGTATGAGTATTAATATACGCTGTAATTAAATTTAATTTACAGTGGATGTATTATTATATGATGCGAGTTTGGAGGTGACGTAGTTACGATTCAGGACTCGGTGGAGCCGATCAGTTTTTAATTCACTATAATAATATAGCATATCACATAAATGTGTGATAACAATTTCGAGTATCGACTATCGATCTACGTATCCACTCTAAAAGGTGTTCCCTCAAAACGTCTATTATGAACTTAAAAGTACACATTACACTTGATACATTTTTTTCTTTAATAAAATCATATAGAAAATGCAATCCCGCAATCTCAAAGTCACACACACACACGATCGAGTCCACTCGATAAAAATGCTCCAGAGCCTACACCAGTCGTGGTTTTCAAACTTTCATTAAACACAGCACACCGTGCTCCTCAAAAAATTTTCACAGCACTGACCTTTTTTTATTGCACTAAATAATTAGATGAACAAAATTGTTTTGAATTATAATTATATACATTTAATGAGAAATTTGTGATTGATGGGCTAACACATTTTTATTAATTATATTTTTATAATTTTATTCTTAGACGAATTTAAGTTAAAACAAATAATTTAAAAAACATAAGTGTCATCGGTGGGTGGCTTCTTAGCTCATAATTTCATGTTTTTTATTGTGTCTCAGCTCATACTCTTATTGTGCCGATTGTGTACAGATTGTGTATTATTAATAAAGCAAAAAAAAAAAAGACGAATAGTTGACATTTTTCATAAGATCACGGTTTGCAAACCACTGGCCTACACCGACTACAATTATTGTCGTAAACAGAATATTTTAACCTGCCCAAATTGTACCCAACCAACACGCCATACCGCGTAAAGTAATGCCATACCGTAACCTGCCTATTCGAACTCATCGCAGGTAGGTACCTACCTATATTATAATATTACTATGTTGGTATGTCATAATATAGGTACTCATATGATATCGTAATTTTCGTGTAAATTGGTTGCGACTGGCGTATACATTGGTAAATTAAGTTAGTTAGCCGATAGGTTAATGTAAGGTTAATGAGGAAGTTGACAAAACTAAAATATGGAATGGAGGCAAAGATAGCAACAATAGAGGTTGCCTTACACGGCCACAAGTCGCAGCAGTAGCGGACAGCGGTATAATGATTTAGGTACCGCCACGGCCAGGACAATGGAATTTTACCGCCACAACAGCAACAGCTCAAGCGGCAACAGCGGCGGTCAATACATTTAACAGTCAACGTGATGCGTTTTGCCTAAGCTTAAGCTGTCAAGCTGATACGCATTTTTACTATATTTGAATTTTTGACGAAGTATAATAGGTACTTTTAAATGTTTGCTGAAAATAGTTAAAGAGATAAAATAAAAGATTATTATCATATTAAAATTCGTAGCATACTTTACGAAATTAATTGACGATGCAAGTAATATATTATTAGGAGTAGGTACTCTGTATTATATTATTATTATAGTTATATGTACAACGTACATTGTACTGTGCCTATGTGTATTGTGTACGACGTGCGTTCGTTAGGCGCGCTTCCGAGTTAACAAAGGGACAAGCGTACTCTATCGAGACTAGAGACGGTCAATGAACTCTGTCGAGTACGTGACCAATCTACTCTAGTTCACTCATTGCTTAAAAATCAAAATTCAAATACTCAATATAATATTACAAAAAGTATACAGTAATTTTGGACGAGCCAGAGAAACCCGTTTCAATTACAGGCTAGCCCGGTCACTGTAAACCGCGACGTGTCGCGTACGGAGTAGTTTGTACTCGGTATGATATTTTCTTATATCTATGGACATTATAGCCACTCGGTCCGGCGAATATAATGAGTGTAGTAGACGCGTAGGTACCTACACGGCCAGTAAATTGTCGGTGAACAGGAAATGAGTTTTGCGGACGAGTAGTCGTCCCGTGTGCGCGTGTAAACATTCTACGTTCGTTTGGGCATGCGCGTAGCTGAATGCTGCATAAATAAATTGGTCATTGGCCTCGCAAAGTCGCGACGGACGCGTGAATATTGATTCGGCGAGCGTTGCTATAGCAACGGGCAGAATAAAGAAATGTACTGATTGCTACGAGAGAAGGAGAGTAGGTGAGTCAGCGTGTGAAAGAGAGAGTGAGTAGGTGAGTCAGTGTGTGAAAGAGAGAGTGAGTAGGTGAGTCAGTGTGTGAAAGAGAGAGTGAGTAGGTGAGTCAGTGTGCGAGAGAGTGTGGCGTGGTGCCAACATTATTATAAAGAGATAGCTACAACTTTTCCCATCCGTACACATTACAATAACGAGCGAGCGAGAGAGAAAAGAGAAGTTTACCGACTAGATTATTATAAAAATACAGCAGACACTATACGTCTATAAACTATCACACAAACGGGTTTTGAATATCTCTTTCTAACCCGCGTCGTTATTTGTTATCACTACGAGTTTTCGTAATAAAGTTTTAATAATAATAAAAAAAAATGGCAACTACGTTCTGAAGTAACATGAAACGTATGATATAATATTTTAATATGGCGCGTTCATTGACCTTATGACTTATACTAGTAGGCGGAGCATATGAGGACGGCGGTACTTGTCAATTTGCGTTGTGGTGATAATATTATATTAAAAACTATTTTTATTATTATTATTATTTTATTTTATTATTTACTAGCTGATCCCGTGCACTTCGTTGCCCATTAAAAATGCCAACTGTATATGAATAATATGTTTAAAATAATAATAATAGCCTTAAAACCCATGGCAACCATTTATAAACAAAAAATTCCAATCGGAAATATCAAAATCCCTGTTTGGGCACCTCCCGGGGCTTAAATTTTTTAAATTAGCCTATCTTTTGCCCAGAGGTCTAATCTATATCTGTACCAAATTTCATCAACATTGTTTCCTGCCGTTTAAGAATGCATAAAGGACACACAGACAGAATGACAAACATTCATTATTATATAATATATAAAAATGAATGTTTGTATATATATTATATACATTGTATCCTCTAGTGCGCATGCACAGTGTAATTCAGTAACACCCGAACGTCTGACCGGCGGAACTAGGTATATCCATGGACGGACTGGCCCATCGGAAAATCGGGATTTTCCTAGTAGGTCGCCATCAATATTATACTCAGAAGCCCTCCAATGCCCCCCCAAAAAAATAAAAAAAATTGAAAAGTTAATTATTATAATACCGGCTGGCGGCCGCGTGCCTGCGTATTTGTAATTTTTGTATACTCTATTAGCCATTAGAGCCCTCTGTGTAATATCTACGCGTTGCTACCCGTATAAATATATACCTATTGGCTATTATGTTGAATGATCTATGGTATATTGATACTAACTAGTAACTACTAAAACTAAATAATGTATAAAATGTAAATATAAATAAATATATTATACATTATTACATTCGCTTGCGACTTGCAAGCATTTTTTTTATATATAATATCGAGGCCCCAATAAATATGGGTGTACCCATGGGTACATCCATACTCCGTCTACTAGTATATAAGGTCTATGGGTGCTTTAAAAATTAATTACCGAATCATCTCTTATTATTTTACATTTTGTGCGTTTGCTTTGGAAAATTATGCTCATTATTTTACTCACGTCCTCGATCTCGATGCGAAAACAAAGTGGTTAGAATCGCGAATCATTGACGACGATGCTTATACCTAGTGTGCTATACTGCTACATTTTATTACAATGACGTCATAGTTGTAACTTGTACCTAAAAAATGTACCAAACCAAAAGGCAGCATAGATTTATGAGTATCGATTGTTTTACAAGTCCACAATATTAACGCACCTCGTGTAATAAAGGTTTACATTAATCATAAACATTTAATCGTATTACCATAATATGCAGTAATTTGTGGAACTGTACAATGTATGTACTTTAATCGTAATTATATTTTTATTGATACAAGTGGTGGGTTTGATAGGGGGTGACTTGGCGATTGCCTCTCCCTCTTTGGACTATTTTTTTAACGTTTCTTTTTATCATAATATTATAGCTAAACAAAAAGGTAATTTCATTTTTGAAAATACGCCCCCTCCCTTGGATGACGTCTGGATCCGCTACTGATTGGTACACAGTATAATATGAAAATAAATATAAATTTAATAATATGTAATTTAATATGAACCTATTGAACCTATTATATAGTTAAACATTTGTCATCGAATTGATTAAACGATAAGTAAATACGTAGATACAAGATACAACTAGTATAAGTACTACGACGAACTGCCCATACAAATTTATTGTCATTGATTTATAATTATATATGTTTTTTTTATTAATCAATACGATACGATTAAAATATTTAAAAATGTTAGTAGCTCGCTGAAAAATTTAAAATTGTACAGTCGCTACCCATGCCCATACGTTTGTTGTCTACGCCTTATGCAAATTATGTATTAGTTAAGGGGGGGGGTAAAATAATTCGCGATTATACAATATAGAGTTGATGTATGTCATGGACCCGCGTGTGCGAAAACAAGCTTCCCCTTCTATAACCACATCATCACAGACAATGGCCATTTATTACACTCTCGTTGGTTTCACGGCCACGATTCGCACGCAGAAAATCGCGTTATTGCCATACATAACTACAGATTATACATACCTGTTGCTTTGGCCACGAACAATGTAATTTTTTCAACATTTTTCGATTATGTTGCAAAGTTGTTATTGGTCATTTAAAACTGTTTTAATTCTTATTAATTATTACTTATTAGTGTTTAATCTTTTTTTAAATATGCAGACAAAATTATAATATTGTTTTGAATGCTTTTTAAAAGACGCATAATATCAAATTTAGCATTAATACATTTTTTGGTATTGAGAGGATATCATACAACCGATTTGTAGGAAATATGATTTAAGTAATTTTAATGAAAATCTAAGAAAATGTTTTAAAGTTTATTAAATATACCTATTATATAAAATGAAAAGTACTTAAAATATTGTATTATAAGTCTCAGCTAGTGATAGCTTGCGAGGTTCGCGTAAAGCGGTGTACACATTTTTTTTAAAGATATGTCATTAAAAATACTTTTTTATGTACAAACTACATACTTTACTCGATTATTTTTTAAAAAACCTTTACAATGGGAAAATAAAAATAAATTGAAAACCGAGAAAAAATAATAATTGGTGTAGTTTTGATAATGGTGGCGTGGCATATGGCTTGATTAACATACATTTGGTGCACAAATTGATTCTGTCGTCCGAAATATTGTGTGTTATAGGTCGACATGTCGGTGTATGTAAATAATATTAATGCGTCTGCTCTGTAGACGACGAATTTGTGCTCAGTGAAACTATCAATTTAGGCACGCTTGTCGTAAAAAAAATTATTATACTTTTAAAATCCATTATTTTTAGCAACCTAACTTTATGGTAAATTTTCAGAAAAATAAACCGTTAACATTTTCATAGCCTCTTAGGAACCAAAATAAACATTTTAACGAAAGTTTTGGACGTTCTAATACGTTTTAAATATCGAATTCGTATCTTCGGTTCATTTGATTAGGTTAGGTTGGATGATGGATTGAAAATTATAATTTGTTATAGCTGTTATGAGTTATGACTTATGAGTATGAAAAAAATAACAGTTTAAAAAAGCTTATATCTCGCATTAATATTTAAATTCGCAAAAAAACAGACAATATTCTTAGCTTAAAGTTACGTTAACTATATATACTAACGCTAACAATATAAGGTTGGTTCTGTTTGATAGCAGAACCAGCAAAATATTAAGTATACTACAATATAGTAAAGTATAGTATTCTAGTAATAGTTTACTAAAAAATCAATTGTTAAATATAATATATTTTATATATTAATATGTTAAACTAGGTAAAATATAACATGTGCCCACTTAAATACGCCCCTGATGAAGACATCTTGTAGAGATCTTTTCACAAATATATTTAAGTATAACTATATATATATAAATTTATTATAAAAATACCTCTTCCAGAATAAGAGGCAATGATAAAATTATTCTTTCTCTCTTCCCTATTCCAGCACGCTTCCAGAGGGAATATATTGTAATACATTTATGGTAAGTGGCCACTGAGGACAAGTAAGTACAGAAGTATAAAATATGTATAATGACGTCATGAAGTATCATACATTTGCATCGTAAAACCAAAGTTAAAACAGCGTTTTAATTTAAAATTATTATTATTATTATTATTATTATTATTATTATTATTATTATTATTATTATTATTATTATTATTATTATTATTATTATTATTATTATTATAATGATTGTGAATATTTTGTATTCTGCTCTCAAAGTATATGTCTTTCAAATACGCATTTTTAAAAGCAAGTAATTTTACTACCCACCACAATAACAATTTAGAATATAGGTACATTAAATCTCTATATAAATACTGTTTTTGTTTTGCCTCGTATTTTTACTTATACAAGTACTTACATACAGTAAATAATTATCACAATAATATACGTAATACGCGCAATACAAATACCTACTCAAGCCCCTAACCTAACCTGTGATACTCCAAATGGCACCCCTGAGCCCCTCCCCCATAAATTACACAACAACTGTAGTGTTATTGTGATTTATGATAGAAACTATCATATTGTTCTCACGGTGACAGTATCTCTGATTATTATATATTTTAAATATATTTAATATCATTATTCAACTACCTATGACAGGTCGATCTATCCCGCGGCCCTCAAAATATTTTTTTTAGGAAAACTTCTAGAAGACATAAATTATGTAGTAAATATATTTAATAATTTAATATTTTTATGAGTGTGATCGAAAAAAATAATAAATTGGCTTCTGAAAAACAAATAACAATACCAATTACCTATCACATTTTAACCATTAAAATTCTAAATTCTATAAATATACTATTTAAGTTACCTAATCATGATAATTATAAATTAATAATACTTTGTAATGTAATAATTTCTATATTATATAATAATATATTTGTTATAAAATATAAAACCAAGGCTGGGCATTAACAAGTTAAAACGTTAAGTTAATTAACTCGTTATTTTTTTTTTTCAAATTAACTTTTAACTTAATAAGTTACTTTTCTTTCAAGATTAACGTGTTAACTTCATGTTAATTTTATTTCAAAAGTATCTAAATTAAGTTAATTTTCGTCCTAAGAATAATGCAAATGTTTGAATGGGGTTTTACTTTGATGTATCATTTTAAATTTCCCAAATAATTTTCTCGAGCGTAAAAAAATAATCTAATAACCATATTATGTTTCTGGAATTTTTTATTTTTACAAATTCGCAAATTTTAACTTTACACTAAGTTAAGTTACTTTTTTTTAAAAGTTAACTTTTAACTTAACTTAACTTTATTATTTTAAAATAACTTAACTTAACGAGTTAAAAAAAAATCGTTAACTTGCCCAGCCAAGACAAAAACTATGATACTTGGGCGATGTTTCCTCTGAGTGGTTTTCATAAAAAACAGATATAAGAGAGTATAGGTAATGAAATATCACAAATTTTATAACCTAATTACTTTTTTTATTTATATTAATT
Organism: Metopolophium dirhodum; assembly: GCF_019925205.1. NCBI lineage: Eukaryota > Metazoa > Arthropoda > Insecta > Hemiptera > Aphididae > Metopolophium > Metopolophium dirhodum. Next base: position 100,569,434 of record NC_083560.1, read on the forward strand.
GCGACTTGGTAAAAATCGTTGATTTTAAATAAACATATCAATTCGGTGTTATACGCTGTAAAAGAGGCAAAAGTCAACGAACGTAGTTTGAGCTAGTAATTTTACGCAGTAAAAATCAATTTTAAAGCGTTTGATTTTCAAAATCGTGTTTAATTGTTATTATTGTACGTTATTTTTTATTTCTATTACATATATGTATATCTGGACAATTATTTGGTCTTATCTTATTTCTGCAGATATATTCATTTTTCCATAAACGTGCTGGTGGGCAATTTGGAAACGGGATATCCATGCAGCCTATTCTAGTGCAGCAACCAGCATGTTTACACGAATCTTGTAAGCCATTGAGTTTTACACATAAACAATTTTGAATCTGAAAAAAATTGGATTTTATTAAATTTTCCAAGTAGCGAGGGTTAAAGGTTAAAGGTATTAACGCACTGTTAAGTCGTGCATTTTATTTTAATCAATATAGATATAATATATTATATTACCCAAATTATATAAACGTGCGAGGACATTATCGGCAAGGTCTTATATAATATAAGACGTATTCACATTTAATCTTAAGTTGTGTATTAAGACTTAAGAGCTATTTGGGTGTGACCAAATTCCAAAAGGGTAACCATTTTTTTAAACCATTTCCACTCTTACCATTAAACTCTTATACTAATCACATGAGTATGCAATACTATACCACATTAAAAAAAAATACTTTTAATATTATAATTTACAAATTTACAATTACCTATAAATTATGATACACTATTAATAATAGCTTTATAGTACTATACTAACTAGTCAGTTGTCACATTCCTTATTTTATACATAGGTATAATTAGTGTTTGAGATTTGAGAGATTGGGTGGGGGGTCTGAAGCCAAAATGTTTTCATATTTTCCCAAGGTGTGTAAAATTTTAAGTTTTTTCTATGGGAGATGCAACGGTAAGAGGGGGGGGGGGGAAGGGCTCAGCCTGATCCATAATTTTACTTACTTATAACACTTGTATTATTAATTTACATATTTACATAATTTATACTGTCAGTTATTTTAATCAATATATATGCCAATATTACACAACAACCACCAAATCACCCTTCCTCTAGTTGCACCACTACCATAATTATGCACGGCTGTTATATATAGACAACAATGCACTTACAAATAGTCGACGAGGAATCTCGAATTACAAACCCAACTGTATGGAGTACAATATTAAACTAACAAAAATTATATTTTATGTTTAATATTACGATATAATATTTTGAATAATATGCGCTTAATTATATGTTTCATTAAATTATTTGTCATATAAACTTAATTTTAGGCTCTTAAATTTGATAAGCAACTTAAGCAAGGTAATACAAAAATGTTGACTCACTAATCTTCCAGTTCTTAAAACGAATTCTTTTCCGTACGGTGTCAATTCGAAATCGTCACAATCGGCATTTACCGATCTACAAAAATTGCCTCTGCAAGGTCTAAGTTTTTCACAACAATCGACACGGATCAAAGGGGTCGGTGCAACGGGTGATAAAGTACAACATTTGTAAAATTGGCCGGATTTAGCTGTAGGCCTTGGATATTCACAATCTACTTTTCTGACCGGCTCTTGACACGTCTTATATGCAGTATCCGGCTCCGGATAACATTTCTGATAATGTTGTGAATTAATTTAAAGATTGATATAAAAAAATCAAAAGCCTGGTTTTAAATTATTTTTGTTGATGAATTTTTAAATATGACTATTGTATTATATTATTATTATTTACCAATGAAACCAAAGGGAAATATTTTTTCTCACAATATTGTTTGTAGATATTATACTTGGCGTTTGAAAATTTAAATATAATATTATACAATATTAATCTCTTAATTAAAGGTTATTACTATTTAGTATTTGTAAATGACTGTATTATAATATAGTATATATCAACAATTTTACCGGCTCTTGACACGTCTTAAATGAAGTATTTTGATCGCACGTAGGCTCCATATGACAGTTCTGATGTTGTGATGAATTCATTTCAAGATAGATATAAAAAATTAAAATAAAAAGACCGGTTTTAAATTATTTTTATTGATGCAATTTAAAATATGTCTATTAATAAGAAATAAAAATAATATACCTATGTAACGGAAAATAATTTTTCTGAAAATATTATTTTTTAGCCATGCTTGGCGTTAGACAACTTATTATTAATATAAAATTATCTATGCAACAGCGTGCCCATATTTTAGATAATATAAATACAACAAAAGTAATTTGCTTCTAAACATTTGGTTTTTTGTTTTTTTCATTTGCTTATAAAAAATTACTGGAAAGTGCTATTAAACAAAGAGCACGGTGTTGCACAGATAAAGTTCTTCTTTACGTGTTGATAAAATTTGGTAGTTCTACAACAAATATGGTGCGAGAAAAGTTGTCCCGCGCAAAACAGTTTTTGTGCAGGCCAACTTTACTCCCTTTGTATTTATAGTAGAATTAACAAAATTCCACAACGCATAGGGAAGAACTTTATCTGTGTCGTAGAGTTTTTATTATTTGGATAATATACATTTGTTTAAGTTTTTTAGTTTTTTTAAATTAAATTATTAAAAATTATTGGTTAATGCTATAAAAAAATGAAAACACTATAACATAGCTACATTTTTTCCATATGTGTTGTGGAATTTTGGTAATTCTGCTATAAACACTGAGGGGGTAAAGTTCTCCCGCGTAAAATAGTTTTTGGTACCTATGTTGTACATTTGTATAATGGAGACAACACATGCGGGTGTGACGTCCCCTTAATTAAAGGTTATTAATATTTGTAAACGACTATACATGCCTATATTATAAAATAATATATATTAAAAATTTTACCGGTTGTTGACACGTCTTAAATGAAGTATTTTGATTGTACGCCGGCTCCGTATAACATTTCTGATATTGTGGTGAATTCATTTCAAGATCGATAAAAAAAAAAAAGCTGGTAAGATAACTTTCACACAATTATTTCACGTGGTCATTTAAACTTTCAATGCTTATAAAAAAAATCTTGCCTATGTATTTTTAAATTGATATTGTAAAGGCGCGTTCGAGCGGCATGGGTATGAATACATAAATACTTTTCCGCGGCATAATTTCCGATCGACCTAGTAGGCGGTCTACATCAAAGGAAAGCCGCGCGGCTTGTGCCGCTCGCCTATGACGCGTGTGTGTGGATGTATTTTCGGCAAATCCGCGCTGAATCAGTACTTATTTTTTAAGTTTTTAAATTATTTTTTATGTAATTAGTAGCGGAACAAATATTTTTCAAATGCCGCACCGTGTGGACGCGTATTTGCCGCGCGGCCGTGCCGAGGGTCAAAAGCTGCTCCGTCTGGACGCGCCTTAACAATGAGCGATGTGAGTGAGTGAGACATAGGTAGACAAACTTATGAGGAATCTCGTGTTAAATTTCGAAATCTTAGATATTATAAATAGAAAATTTTTTTATGAATAATTCATTAGAAATTATTTCTAACTCAAAATAACTTGCAATTTTTCTTGATTTTGACAAATTTTGTCAATGTTTTTACTTCAGACGCTCACATTTTTCTTTTACTTTACACTTACAACTTATGAGCAAAATTTTTTTATCAACATTAACTAAAATAAACTAATACAAATTGAAAATTTCATATGCCTATAAACATGTCAATATGACTCAAAATATTTTGAAAATTTTATGCTGTATAGGAAAAACTAATATAACCATTCAGTCAAAATTTCATATATCTACGGTAATTTTTTTAAGAGGTACACAATTAACCAAAATCGAATTTATTCTAAACCAATTTTTCGTAAAAATTCCCGTTTTTACTTAATTTCTTTTTTTTTTGTTTTCCCTGCACTTTTGAAAACTTTTGGGAATTTCAATTGACCTCCTGAATACACCAACTAGATTCACTAGAAGCATTTTTTCGACTACTAATTATCGTATACATTGAACCAAAAAAAAAAAAAACCACATCACTGTAATATCAATAACATTATGGCTACTTTGGTATATTAATGATACATTCATAGGCTCCGCTTAGAATCTAAATTATTATAATAAAAATATTATTTTTATTGATGAATTTTTAAAACATGAATATTATATGATATATATATTTTATTATTTAGTAAAAGAAATAAAATATACCTATGTATGGTGGAAAATAATTTATCTTAAAATATTGTTTTTAGGCGTGCTTTGACAATTTATAAATAATATTATACAATCGTAATCTCCTAAGTCCTAATCAAAGGTTATTAATATTTGTAAACGACTATATAATATTTAAAAATTTTACCGGCTCTTGACATGTCTTCCTTGAAGGATTTTTATCACACTCCGGTTCCTTATAACATACTTTCTGATATTGTGGTGAATCCATTTCAAGATCGATAAAATAAAATAAAAGTTTGGTTTTAAAATACTTTTATTGATACATTTTTAAAACACTGTTATATGTTATATTATTTATGTATAAGAAATGAAATATATACCTACAAAAGGTGAAAAATAATTTATCTTAAGATATTGTTGTTAGTTATGCTTTGACAATTTATAGATAATATTGTACAATAGTAATCTCCTAAGTCCTAATAAAGAGTTATTCTGTATTCATATTTGTAAAAGCCTATAATATTAAAACTTTACTGGCTCTTGAAACGTTTTAATTGAAGTATTTTGATCGCACTCCGGTTCTTTATGACATACTTTCTGATATTGTGGTGAATATATTTCAAGATCGATAAAAAAATAAAAGTTTGGTTTTAAAATTATTTTTATTGATTCATTTTTAAAACATGACTGTTGTATATTACATTATTTATGTATAAGAAATTAAATATACCTACGGATGGTGGAAAATAATTTATCTCAAAATATTGTTTTTAGCTATGCTTTGACAATTTATAAATAATATTTTACAATAGTAATCTCCTAATTCCTAATTAAGGGTTATTTTGTATTCATATCTGTAATTGTAAATTACTATAATATTAAAATTTTACCGGCTCTTGATCCGTCTTAATTGAAGTATTTTGATCGCAGGCCGGCTCTGTATAACATTTCTGATATTGTGGTGAATCCATTTTAAGAACAATATAAAAAAATAAAAGTTTTTCTTTAAAATTATTTTTATCGATAAATTTTCAAAACATAACTGTTGTATATTATATTATTTATTTATAAGAAATAAATTATATCTACGTAACGTGGAAAGTAATTTATCTCAAAATATTGTTTTTAGCCATGCTTTGATAATTTATAAATAATATTATCCAATAGTAATCTCTTAAATGTTTTAATCAAAGGTTAAGATTAATATCTTTAAACGACAAATGTCGTATTATCTATTTCTATATCTATAGTACTATATATAAAATTAAGTCGCTTTTTTTTGTTCGGGATAAACTCCGAAACTATTTATTCAATCGTCATGCAGTTTTTTTCAAAATTAAAGAGGATATCACAGAGAAGGTTTTATGCATACATTTAGTCCGATAAAGTTGATAAATAATTAGTTATTAATAATTAAAACAAACATGTAAATTGTTTACCTATATAGTATATAGGGTATGGTCGAATTGCACTTATTTTAGTCGAACTACACTTGGGCTCAAAAAAGGTATTACAACAAAAATATCATGCATTTGAAGGGGTTAAATGTTTATAAAACACTAATTTCCCTTTCCACTTACAGGCTTAGGACTGACAATGATTGTCTTATACATAACATATTGTACATTATGTTAATATAATATTATATAATGTACAAATATTAAACCATCAAATATTATAATTGTCACTATTATAACTTTTTTTTTTTTTAACTAATTTTGATCATTTTTGTAGTAATTATATATCTTTTTTTATCTTTTTAAATCGTCAAATATTATTCATTATTTTCATTTTTTTCATTTTTTTTAGTAATTCGTTTTTTAAATCGTCAATTATTATTATAATAATAAACGTGAACGTCCATATTATAGTGAACTTAAATTTTAACTCCTTTTTTTGAACGAGTGCAGTTTGACCACTACCTGCTTTTTACACGAGTGCAGTTCGACCATTACCTTTTTTGAACCCAAGCGCAATTCGACCATTTCTTTTTAGGTAATAAGTGCAATTCGACTATCCCGAATATATATTATACATATTGTGCGGCACGGTGGCCCGTGGGTTTCCAGCTACCTGTAACCTGACCTTTTTTCTTTTGTGTGTGTTTTATCGGCGTGTAGATATGAATTGTTTGGAGAAGTAAAATTCAACAATTTACATATAAACTATATGTATCCATCTATCTTTATATACAAATTAAATATAAATTTCCCTTTGACGCGGTATAACGCGTGAACGTCTGGACTGATTTCGCTAATTCTTTTTTGTTGTGTTCGTAATATTGTCAGGAGAAGGTTCTTAACTCTTCAGTAAGATCATTTTAAGAAAATCCACCGAAAAAGTAGGAAATGATGTAGGTGCCATCTGTCTAGTCAGAAAAGAAACTAAATTATAATATATTTTTGTTTATTGTAAGGTTGCTATTGGTCATGACTCATGATGGAATAATGAATATAATTTTAGACCTGTAGCAATATAGCTTAGTAAAAATGGTTTCTCAAGACTAATTTTTCGACACTTACCATCGTAATATCAACGTGTTAATAAACCATTCGTACGCACTTCGAGGGGTCTGCAATCCACCGCACGTGGATTGCCTACCTGAAAATATACCTACTGCATGTCTCACGCATACAAAACATACAAGCGTGCCTCTCTGGTAATTATATATTCAAGATGATCGATGAAAATTTTTAAGTTTTGAACATCATATGCATGACATGTGTTCACTGAATATTAAATAAACGAATTGAACAAAGTTTGAATCATATAGAGTTTGTACATATTTTAACGAGAAACGAAGTGAACGGATCAGCTATAAATTATAGCCTATAATATATATATACAATTAATGTGTTTTTGACTCCTTGAACTTATACTTATAAGTTATAATACTGCCAATGTATTTCCTAAAGTAACTTTTGCATGGGCAACGCCGAATGGGTTGGCTATTTATATTATAAATATATAGGTCAAATTTAAATAAAAATTTATAATGTGCATAACAAAATGTTAATACCTAACATTTTAAATTAGTTTAAGATGACAATTTAATTCAATCAGTATAATGCATCTTTGTATATAAAATCTTATACTTGGCTAAATGGTTAGGAATTACTTATTCAGTTATTTTAACTAAAGTCTCTTTCTATACAGTATTTCTAAATAAATTTAAATCGATGTAAGTATTATGTTTCGATATGACAATAATACAATATATTTATTTTTCTGTTACTATTATAATATGAATAAAGAAAATTATACAATAATATTATTATAAGCATTTTAATTACATATTTACATATCTTTATTATTTACTACTGTCAACAAACGATTAGGTACAGCCGTATATAGGTATTACTGTATTAGATTATAAATATTGGCGCAAATAGCGTTTGAGATCTAGTGGGGTTAAAGCCTTACTTTGATAATATTGAATAAGCTTAAAATAAAATGTAGTAAATGTATGGGGGGCTATGGCCGGGGGGGGGGCTTAGCCCGTAAAGCCCCTCCACCCTATTTGCGCCCATGATTCATGATAAAATAACATTTTTTTATTTATTTTATTTTATTATATTGTTGTTATTTTATCATGATAAGATTGATATATAATATCATATTGACAGCATATTGACACATTTGTACAGTAGATATCATCTATAAGCCATATAAGACTATAACGACATCGTTTATCATGGCATACCTATTGATAGTAAAGACTTGACGTCGAACGTTTCTGAAATTGTCATACATTAATAGGTCATTCAAAAGGTGATTACGGGATACTGTAATAATGACGTACATTTACAAAAGAATTTGTGAAAATTCAGTGGCGTCTCGTGCTGGTGGTTGGGGTGCGACTTTAAATATAATAGCGGTAGCTATAGGTATAACAAATTATTAAAATATACATCTTACCATGACAAAATAGATCTATTTTGTCATGCATCTTACTTTTTATATGGTCGCAGGTCACAGTAGAAAATGGAAATTAAAATAATAATTATAGCGATTAGCAACCGACAACGTTTTTAATTTTAAAAATAAATTACCCAATATAGTAATATATAAATATTTTACTGTATGGACGACGCTGCCGGTCATCCAAACCCGTATAATATAACATCGCAACATCAACAAACTTACCCGCACGCACACGATTGCAGCCCAACGCTTATACATTGTGTAATACTAATATAGTTCGGAGTTCGGACGACGCTGCCGGTCTCGTGTGTACATGCGCACAGCGTACCCATATGCTCCTGGTATCTGAGAGAAATAACCAGAGAAACAAATTAAATGTTCGCACACGACGAATTAATAGACAAATGTAAGGTAGTAACTAGTAGGTAATTTATAGCTATTTTACTATTTAAAAATGTGCAATATTTTTTAAAAATGTAAAATTAAGAATATTATACAATTAATTTTCTTCATTTAATTAATTTTAGTGGGTACGATCAACCCGTCGCCCAAACCACGAGCCGCCACTGTGAAAATTCTATTATAAAATCGGTAATAATCGAAACAAGGTACTTATTAAATTTTTTTCCGCAGTCGTTTCTTTTTTTATTTAAGAAAATGTACAATCTATATACAAATTTATATAATAAGTAAATATGATGAGATGAATGTTACAGGACATGAAAATCTTGAGGGAAGGGAGTGTCCAGTGACACTACTTCCAATTTAAACTTAGTGGGGAGGTAACTTTATAATAATCGCAGTCGTTTTAAACAGTTAAAAGTGATGTTCCTTATATAAATGGGTATATATGGATATATATGGATTCTTTATATAGGTAAACAATATACATGTATAATTTAGAAAGTATGTTGTGTAACTTTTATTTAATTTTCGATTTATTACTTTTTGTTTATAATAACTATTGGCTACAATGACTTATTTTAAACAGTTTCCCGATGGTCTGTAAGACATCAAGCTTGGCGATCGATTGATCGAAGCTGGTAGTATTATGTGCTATTATAAACTCGTTAAAATACGTAAGATATTAATAAAATAATAAAAATTCGTTAAAGGTGCGGTTTGCGGCAAGCACATGCGTAAAAATAGAAAATCGCAAACTTCGGAAGGATACCTATAACTTCCAAATTAATGATTTCTGCAAATTTTTGTATTGCGTCATCGTTATGACTCAATGAAATACATGTTTCAAAAAAAAAAAAATTAGAAAAACGCGTGGTATTCACTAAGGTGAATTTGTTCCTTTACATAAAATACCAATAATCTTATATAATTTTATATAAGTATTTATAGTTTTTATTTTTAACACTCGACATCCACTTAAGAGATTACTATTGTATAATATTATTTATAAATTGTCAAAGCATGGCTAAAACAATATTTTGAGATAAATTATTTTCCACGTTACGTAGGAATTTCATTTCTTATAAATAAATAGTAAAATATTGATGAAACTCATCAGACCAAGTATAATATTACGGTATGCATTACAGGTTTTACTAGCTCTTTTGAGTGTACATAAACAAATTTAAATCAATTTAGATGATGTGATCGATTATTTTGCAATGGTAATCGTCCAATTTTTTTTTATTCCCTACCATTTCACTTGCCAACCCAAGTCACGGCTTTCACAAGCATTGTTTACGCAGATTTTTTGATAGAGTTGTTAAACTAACTTTTCATGATTCTGGTACAAAAAATTGTGATATTATTCTAAACCTAAATTCTTTGTTTTTATAAGTTTGCTAAATGTAGGTACCTCTTAAGATATTTTCATCAAAATACTGTAATAAGTCTACTGCTCCAATTGGATAATTTTTTTTAAATAATTCATCCCTTAACAATGAGGATTTTTTGTATCAGAATCACGGAACGTTAGTTTAACAACTCTATCAAAAAATCCACGCAAATTTAACAATGCTTGTGAAAGCCGCGACCTTGGTTGGCAAGTGATACAGTAAGGAATAAAAAAATTAGACGATTACCTTATTTTTTATTAAAAACCTGATATTTACCCCCAAGGCGAGCAGTGCAAAACGACGGCAGTTGGCAAGACAGCAAACCGCAGAATATCAAAATAATGTGCTGAGTGCAGACGGTCGTCTTTGTTACTTATTACCGCGTCTCTAGTTTAGCGTTGTCAGTTCGCGTCGCGTCAACCAAGGCCGTTGCTGGAACATGTTTTCGGGAAGGGTTTAAAACCAAATAATATATTTTTATAACATACAAAAAAATGTAGGTACCTACGACTTACCTATATAATATTATAATAATACATCTAAATAAGGGTTATTTTTATATATTATATGTGTTTTCAGTTGTACAGTTTTTCTTGGCACAGTTGTCTGTAACGCATTATATTGGTGTGTAATACTTTCCTATGTAATGGATTTTATTTTATTCAAAGTACCATCAGCATCAGTCTTTTATAAAACGCATTTAATTAAACATTTGATCAAGAGACCTTAATTACCTACATAATTTCAATAACTAATACATATTAATATATTATCATTATGTAATTATACAATATTAGAAATAAAGTCCTTAAAAAAAGTCCCCGGATAAATAGTCTTTGGAAAATTTAAATTCGTGTAAATTTAAATTTATCTTTATACTTCTGTAAACAACGGTTTGCCGTTACAATCGTTAAAATCTTAGTCAATAATTTATTTTATCATGTTCATTGCGTACCTATCTATAAGAATACATTGTAATCGTGATTTCCAATTTTGTAGCCAGCACGTCTTTATTTTTCTTATTATGCCCTAGAAAAAAATATTTTGGAAACCCTTGTATTATTATTTCATTGTTCAGTGACGCATACACTATGACCTCAAACGAACCGTAAACACATAAAAGGCGAGGGTCAATAATAATAATAAAAATGTTTCCAGTTGGTTGTATACAGCCGTTATTTGTTTGTTTTCGATGAAAAGAATTTATATGGTATAGAATATAATGTAGGTATAACGATATCTCTTAGGTACCCGCTGTCGGAGAGGGCATGCACCCACCCGGATATCTGTATATAGCTGCACTAACGATGATGGCCTATACAGTCGGCGTTGCGGTAGGTCGACCGGTTGTAAGGGTGAGCACGGAGTGGTGGTGCGGGGTGACTGAGCACCGAATCGACGGAATATAATAAATTACACGTGAAGGAAGGTTAAAATTGTTTTAGGGTGAATACATTACTATAACGCCGAGTAAGAGCGTGCGCATGATTAAATAAAAAAAAAGGGTTATGTGACAAAAAGATAAAAATAAATAAATTAAATCTCACTACAACGCTTTACTATGGGCGTACGTTACATAGAATGAAACATTTTTTGAAGGAATAATATAAATTGATACAAATCTTAGTTTCTTCTTTGATATTATTAAACAACATAGGTAGCAGGTACAGACATATTATATAGGTATCAATACTACATATTATATGAACAATTCCAAAGGGCGGGGCTGGGGAATCGTGAAAAAAAATCACCACAAAAAATCCCCTCACTAGTTTCGGTATAAGATAGTGGATACCACATTCTATAATCGTCGTAGGTAGATAAATACGTTATTAGGAGTGATTTCCAATGTAGGTACCTATAGGTAACCTATAAGTCAATTTTTATAAAATAACATTGTTTAACAAAATATACAATACCAATGAATTTTATTTTTAATATTTCATTTATAAAATAATAATAATTTATATTTAATTAAATGTAACGTACCCGTTAATCCCCAGTATCTACATTTTACCACTGAGAATTTTTTTTTATCCACAGGGGCTAGGGCGCCCTAAGAAGTATGAGTGCTCACTATTGGATACTATTATTGAATATGTACACTGTATTTATATTAAATGTACATTTTTATTTGTATTATAGAAAAATTGTTGGTCAGTGTTGGTTAAACAAAATTGATCAGTGCTTAGGATCCGTGCCTGGTCCGAGCCGAAAGAACAATTTATTTAATAAGATTATAATATGAACACAGAACAATTAAAAGAATAATTATGTTGATAGACGCTTGTTTCGATTTCACACAATAAGGATATAGTTACCTCATTACGATGACGCCACACCCGGCTTTATAGTCTGGCGCTCAAATATAGGTACCTAGTTTTAGTTTTAGTTCTAGTTTTAGGTCTATACTAAAGCGTTATAATGCAATTTTTAATTTTTCTTTTTCATATTTTAATTGCTGTAAGAGTACCGAGTAGGCCACGTGACCACAATTTGCCATGACATTTGCCGTGCGCCGCCATTCGGCCATTTTTAGTTAACTAGTTCGAAATTAAAAGGTTGGTACCAAAATCGTCTTTGGTAAAAACATACTCGTCTACAAGTATAAAAATCGAAAAGATAATTTTAAGGTAGAAGAATCATATTAAAAACAATCAACTTTTGGAAGTACGAGGTAGGCAATCGTCTGGTTTAAACAAAAGTTTTACACATGATTTTTACCGCATACATTTCAATACATCTCACTTTTAAAATAATATAAAAAAAAAAATTTGTGTTAGAACTTATAATATTTCTGAAATATTGTCAGTGATTATAATTGTTTTATCCTATCCAAGTGAACATGTTATAATTTGTAAGTGATTACAGTGTTTAGATACGTATTCAGAAATTTGATGCATTGATACTGTTTTTCCACCCACCGCAATAAAAATTATATTTTTTTAAAATAAGACATTTTTTTTATATATATAAAATTAAATTAAAGAAAAAACACAGTTTCACAGTTTTCATTTAATTTATCATGATTATCGTGAATAACACAGTCTCTTAGACCATTATTGATATACTAGATCATAAAGTCGTGTTTAGCTGTGAATTGTAATACCTAAAATAAACAAACATTTAAAAATGTTTACTTGCAGATTGATGACTATAAACTTTAATGTATTTAAGGAACCTAAAAAATTTTTTTTTTGGATTTTTCATAGAAATAAAATATTTCAAGAAAATACATTTTATACAATTCTAAATCCCTAGCAGTGTGTATAGAGTGATATTATATAAATGTATTTTATTATTATTAACGAAGTTTTCAAAACGTTGCCACACAACGACGATGAGCATCCGAAATAATTTATTGTACAGTCTCCCCCCACTGGCCACACCCCGTACAACAACATTCCAGTAAGTATCCCGTCTGACAATCTTTTACCGAAGCACCGACTACATTCCATATATAAATTAATAACTATCATCTGAAATATAAGTAAGCACTTAAGAGTCGTTTTATTTAGTGGTAGTTTTGTAACCTGGTCAAATAGTCTTCCGTTAAAATATAATATTATATTACACCATTGGTAGGTATTAGACCGATGCCTACTGATTACTTTTTAAGTATAAAAATGTACAATATACCTCTATATGTTTTCTTTAGTAGTTTATGCTAGAAGCTAATAAAATATTTAAAAAAAAATATACGATTTTGGACATTTTCCAAGTATTTACAATATTGTGCGTGTGTAGTGAGTGGTCGTTATAGAGTATAGACTATACCTATATATTGTAGTGCATGTGTTTGTGTGACTGTATAGTGTAAACAAATTATCACAGCACTACTACAGATGCACACACATGCCATACAATTATTCAATTGTAATGATATGCTCGCACATCATTGTAAAAAATAAACTAAAATATAACAGACTTATAAATAATGTCCAGACTGTCGCACGTAGAAATCGGACATCCCCAGTAAAACCATTGTCACCACAAAAATAGATGATTCATATTATACGATTACTGGTTGCGAAATCAACACGTATTTGTAAGGGTAAAATGTAGGGCGTATTGTTTTCTTATATTATGCCACCAGAGAATAGAGATGGTCGTAAAAGGTCTACGCTAAAGAAAAAAACTAGTTCAGGCAAACCAACTAGTTCAGGACCTTTTGATAAATCTGCCTGCCGCTCTCTGGTCAGCGAAATAATTTCCACAAAATCCATTTAGTCAGTGTATGAGTCATTTCAGTAACAACTTCCCATACCGAATCCTGCGAACGATAACTGGATGTCTGGATATCTTTTAATAAGCAGTAGTCAGTGTAGTTAATGTTTATTAATTAGTAGGATATAATATTGTAGTAGGTGATGAGTTTACTTCGAGTTATTTGAATTCAAAGGTAAATCCACTGTGTAAAACGATTATGTTTATCATCACATAAATATATTTCTAGGTATTAATCATTGAAGCAGGGATTCTAAACGTTATAATTATAACGTTTTATTTGACAAAAAACGATTGAAATTTGTAAACGTAATTTTAACGGAACGCGATAATCAAAAATAATTAAATACCGCAAAACATAACACAACGATTAACAAAATATATTATACACCATTAAATAAAACATAACGCAAAACGTAATTTATGGAATTTCATTGAACGAAAAATAACGCAAAACGAAATAATTTAAAATCCATCTATTCAAAAGTTATATTATTTGTTTCGTAGAAATATTTATTTCATGCATACGGACATTAGAATTGATTATATTATACTCCGTATCCGGGCCATTACCTACCCGCATTAGTTATTACTTATTATTACATTATTACATTTAATAGGTATTAACACTAAACTAAATAACAATAAACGCATAACTTGTATAATGTTCTAATTCTAAATAACGATAAACGCAAAACTTGTACAACGTTTTAAAACTAAATAACGATGGACGCAAAAATTGTGTAACGTTTTAATTATAAATGACATAAAATTAGGATTTTTTTTCAAATGCAAGTCCTGTATTGATGTGAAACTTCTTAACATTTTACAGAGGGTATAAAATAAAATTATCATAATATATTATGTCCGTGATGTACTATGATTTCCATGGTAATGTACTAATGTATAATAATTTTAGTCGTATATTTGTATAATATTAGTAATATTAAATTAATTTCGTATTCACAACAGGCATTTTTTTATAGTAATTTATTCTACCATAAGTAATACGGTACATATTAACTATACATAGGCAATAGCATATTATTATAATCAATCTAAAATTTAAAAAAATAAAATATTATCATACCTTTATCAAAGTATTAAATACAAGAAAATAACTAAAATCGTTATTCTTCATTTAAAATTAAATTTCGTAAAAAAAAATCGTGCTTACTCATAAATCTTTTTTAATATTAAATTACCATAATAAAATCTTACAAGGAACAAAATGTTTAAATTAAATGTTCAAACTTGACCGACCAACATTTTTTTGTAGATATTTGTAGTATTTGATATTTTTCCTCAGTAAGGCAAAATTGATAAATCATATCTCTATGTTTTTATAAGTATTACTGTATTAGGTACCAATTTGTATGCTATTACCTATTTATAGTTTATACCGTATACTGGTAATATAATTAATTAGTATAATAATATAGATTTACGTATAATAATAGGCTATAGACCGTCTCTCTTCAAAATTGTTTTTCGTATCTATGCAATGATTTATCTTCCAATTCAAACTAAACACAATATCCATTACAATGACCTACTCAATTTGACGAGGTGCACGTCTTCACTTTTATTTTTATACTATAGGTTCAGAGCGGTTATCTGAATTTCCACATGTTATGTCGTTGACCGGTGTATTACTTTTGTGTTAATATCTAATAAATGAATTAAAGAAGACAATAATTATGTAACACATTATTATTTATTATTTAAATATATTATAATAAAAATGCATTTTCCAAATTCTAACGTAAAATTCCTACCTAAATTACCTACATATAAATTATTTAAAAAGTAATTTCGTTGCAGAAACTTGTAATTTAAGGTAAGTTTCCAACTCCTCAACACTTGGTATTAGATAGTTATACCTAAATTGTGAAATGACAAACAGAATAATATTGTGCGTCTTACATAGAATTAAAATAAAAATAATAAAAATAGTGATACAAAGTTGGTATACTGACTATATATGCTGGTAGTGGGTATAGTGCCGGTATACCTATAGGTATATTATATTATGTTGTGTAGCGTCGAGATAACCTACGATAAAAAAGGTGTATATAATATATATACTTCTTGTAGTTGTTTGAGTGAGGCTGGCGTCAGCTACCAGGTGCCCGGTGTTTTTAACGTATCTGGTATATAGGTATAGGCATATATATTATATAATATATAGTATGCCTACACCTATGTAATACGTTATAAACACATTATACGTCGACAGCGGCGGCGTCGTCGTGTCGTACAGAAAACACGTTTTATAGGCTGAAATAAAATCTCCCTTCCAGTTACCTAAGCAGGGTTTTCCAAAAAAGAAAAAAACTTTCTGGTGTTGGTCCTCAAACGTTGTCCTTCTTATTCCGTGGCACACACGCAGCAAGACCAGTTCTGCGACGTACAATTAAAAATCGTTTTCTCACTCTATGATCGGACGTTACGTCCACAAACATATTCGGTGAGTAACCAAACTATAATTATCCACTTATAGTTTTATTTTATTATACCTATTATATAATTTTCATCAGTATTATTATTTATTAGTAGGGACAGGAGTCATTACAATGCAAATTGTTTTATTGGCATTTTTAGTTTTTTTTTAAAGGAAGTCAATTTTATGTTTTTTTGTTTAATGTAGGCATAGAAGGAAATGTAATATAATATACTTAGGTTGGTACCTACTTAAAAAATGTATAAAA
The DNA here is from genome assembly GCF_019925205.1 of Metopolophium dirhodum. Classification (NCBI taxonomy): domain Eukaryota; kingdom Metazoa; phylum Arthropoda; class Insecta; order Hemiptera; family Aphididae; genus Metopolophium; species Metopolophium dirhodum. The sequence continues at coordinate 100,586,235 of NC_083560.1, forward strand.
ATTGAAAATTTTCATTTTTGCAACTCAGACCTAGCTTTAATATAATTAAAAACCATATAATGAGCAATTTTATAGTCTTTGATGCCAAATTGAGTCAACCAATAGGACGTTTAGACATGAAAAATTCATACCACTACTGACTTAGGCACTTCAGTGATATTTTTTCAAAACGTCAGAAAATTTCAAATACAATAAAATACATATTTTAAATTTTAAGAATAATATAATATATTATACAGTGTTAAAGTACTTGACCGTACATATAAATTGATGAAAACAGTTTGTTTGACATCCTGATATCAGTGAAGCATTTTTGGCGCAATGTTTAGTGATATTAAAATCACAAGAGTTGATAACATGTAAACACTTTTACTTTTTAGGATGTTAACCATAGACCTTATATTACTCATAGACGGAGCATGTCTGGCCGGCGGGGATGGGTGGTACGATGACGGCAAACTGCGTTACAGTGAAGTATTATTATAATAATTCAATATAACGAAAACGTTGAAATCATATACGAGACTAGCTGTTTGTAATACTTAATACAAGTTTATTCATAATTTGTTTAATTCAATTGAAACCTGTAAGAAATATACATAATTCATGATATAATACAATGATTACGTATTTATGCTGTTTTCATTTTTAACTATGCTCAACATGGTTTGTTTTTCGTATATGCCCAGAAGTATGGAACTAAAGACCTGCACGGGCCGGGCTTACCTAGACCGGCCTGGAATTGGCCCGGCCCAGACGGGCTTTGGGCCGGGCCGCATTCTATAATATGCAAGACGGGCCGGACCGGACCTCTATTAGGACAAAAGTTACGAGGCGGGCCGGGACGGACTTTTCTTAAATCAAATCCGGGCTGGACTATTTTTTGGATGTTAGTATTTTTTATGTTCAACGTGTTGGTGCAATCTTGAATACGACCTTTGAAAGTTATGTAAATTAAAACAGTTACTCACCTAGTACTTAGTACCTAAACTATTTTATCATTTTTATAAAAAATTCTCTTAGATACATCCTGGCTGGGCTGTTTTAGAAAAAATATGGACCAAATATTGCTGGGCTTACTCGCCTAAAACTATTCGCGGGCCGGGCCGGGTTTTCAAAAAATATTACCGGGCCGGATCGGGCTGTAAATTATCAGCCCGTGCAGACCTCTATATGTAACAACATAATATATGTAGCGCAACCAACTTTTATCGTGGGAACTATGACGTGCTCCGTCTATGAGTAAGGTCTAAGGTCTACGATTTAAATAAATATTAAAAAATATTATAAGTTTATGTTCCTTAACTACTTATTTATGACGAATGACGATTTTATGAGTATCATAATCTATTAGTGGTAGTACACCATATAGTATACCTATAGGTATCAGTAGCGGTTCGTGAGTAAATAATATTCTGGTCCCTGGGGAGACTTAAATTAGCTTCTACAAGTATTAAATGTAAAAATATTATGATGGCGTACAGTGACTAACGACGGCTTGGTGGCTTAAAAAATAAATATTGTCATGAACCCAATTTCAATAGCACCTATAATACGCGGCTTATTGTCCCTCTGTCCACTCAGCGATAACATTACATGTTACGATTGAAACTGTCGGGTGGCAGTTTCACTAAATCGGCGACAGTCGTCCAAATTACTAAAATAATATTTCCATCGAAATAACTGTTTACAGGTCTTACTTTTTGTGACCTTTAATAATAATAATAATTATAATAAATAATAAAAACAATATTATATTATATTTTCAAAGACTTCTACACATTTTTATTTTCAACTAATTGTTATTTACAAGTAGCGGGTTTTTTTCGGTATTTGGATCACTAACTCTAACCGATGATTAAACCAATCAATTCTTCTACGTTATTAAAGATTAATAACATTAATTAATACTTACATTTTTTTTTAAAACATTATTACGGTTTAATAGAATAACAATACAAAAATTATTATCATCAACGTTGATTTTATATTATTATGCTTTTGTCAAGGGAGTTTTGACTAAACCAATTGAAAATGGCGAGAAATGGGCAGCTGCTTCCCAGGAGCCTTTGCGGTCGTTCAACAATTCGATTCTTTGATACATCCAAGGGCGGATTTTGGAAGTGCTATAGATGCAATCAAATCATGAATAGCACATCCGCGGCAATAAGTCACCGCAACCGTGGATGCACAATATCAATTCCTGAGTAAGTATAGGTACCTATTATATAGATGTAATAATATATTTAATTTATTTGGCCATAATTAGACAAATAACAGTGTGTTGTTGGAAGTGGTTATAACATTTATAACCTTATACTTCGCCTTTTTTCTGTGTCGTAGCATTTAAATGTTTTTAAATAATTATTAAATAATTAATACAAAAATAGTTATTGATATAATTTTAGTCAAGTTGATAATATTGTGATTAGTTATACACTAAAATGGTTTATAATATATAGATAAGTGGTTCTCAACCGGTGTTGCAAACTAGTTGTACGAGTGCCTCGACTCTATCATATTTAATACAAATATAAATTTCCCAATTCTTAATTTTCGTTATCGATAATGATTATTATATTTTATTACACTTATCGTTTAGTGGCCAAGGTATAATATTATGAACATTAGAAATCAATATCTTCTAAAAATCGTGGTTTTAGTATATCATTTTAAAATTAAAATTATAATTTTTATATAGGTACTATAATATTATTATAATGTTTCGTCAAAATGTATTGTTATAAAAAATGTGCCACAAACAACAAAAAAGTTGAGAACCATTGCTGTAGATATTGTTTGGATTACATTTACCTGTATGGTAATGATAGATGTACAAAATACAAACATTTGTTGGCGGGAATAATCAATAGTATGTAATTCGATATATTATGTTGCGCCCGATATGTGCCGGGTAGGCAACTAAATTATCAGCTAAACGAAATATTGCTCTTTTTGCACTTAATGTTCACCCGGTATGCAATTTAATTTATTGGTACAATGACAAAAGAATCAACAACGAGATAAACCAAAGTAGAGACAATTTAATTATGTGCACTGTAGTCGGGTCTGATTTAGAGGAATGACAGGATGCAATTATAATAATATACAGGCCTTAAAACTACCTTAAAATCTACTTAAAACTACGGCAGATGAAAGACGTCAGTGGTGATTCAATCCGTTGAGCAGTACAACTGGATGACCTGGGTGGCCATGTACTCAAAACCTAAGGGTTGCTGGCGGACTTACACGTAGAATGATTGATCGGGGTTTCGGCGTAGGGACGTTGGACTTACGGTAAATGTAGTTTTAAATTACAAAGCTCGGCAAGCCGAATAGACGGAGATATCGGTGGAAATAAACACACAAAATGTGAAACCAAAGTTGACTATTGTAAATTGTAGTTTTTTATGTACATCCTAATGTAATAAGTTCAATATTTTCTAATTGTATTTCTCAAAATATGATTTTTGTAAGCAAATTTATTTATACTTTTCATTAAATCGTAGGATATGCATTTTGGAAATATTAGTTTAATTATTTATATAGGTAATTAACTAATAACAAATAAATAATACATTTTTTAATAATTTAAACTTCCCCTCCAAAAGTTACGACATTGATAATATGTGATTGAAATATTTTTAATTAATATTATAAAATATTTGTTCTAGAGGCGTCTTTAAAAATGGAATATTTATGTGCAGAGACTGCGGCATTGTTTTTCACAACTCAAAGGATTGGGTCGATCACGAGGCAGGTCATTTAGCCAATTGTACACTGTAAACCAATGCAAACTTACAGATTTGAATAATTTTAATTATAGTTTATAGTAGTTATATCATTATATAACCTCCATTATTATCTTAACTGTATACGATGTATGAACAAAAAACCAACCTTATTGGTAAAGTCGTAATCTTACTCTGAATCTGTAGCTATTGTATACAACTATATAAAGCATTTATATTTATTTTATATTATCTAATAATATTATTATTTATCAATTAATTGTATTATAAACACTATAGATTAATATACTAAATATTTATCATTTTTAATGTCATAATATCCATAAAATATATTATAATATTATACTTTTATGTAATATTTATGACCCAGTCGTTGGCGCAGAATTTTTTTCGTGATCAATAAAAAATATTTGTACTATTGATATTGACAAATGACAAATAATAAACATATTAATCATACTGTATAGAATTTTGTGAATAAATTATTTGTAAAAATAGCTTAATATTAGTCTAAATAGTTTACGCATAAATTGTAAGTAGGTACCTATAATCTACATGCACTTGTATTTGCCTGTTGTCATAATGGAATTACCTCATAAGCAGATAAATCATAATATCATAATATCTGTCTTTGGATGTTAAGGCGCCTCTAAGCCATTTAATTCTTCATGCATTTAGACCTATATAAACTAGTGAAAAATAAATGTATTCAAGTAGTTAAATTTCAATTTTAAAACTAATTTGAATTCGTTGTCCTCTTTTCTATATTTAATAGAAAAACTTTTAAAAATTGTTTGTGTCATCGGCCCTTTAAATTACATATTATTAATTTTGAGAAATGAAGTAAATTCATTTGGAACTGTAGTACACTGGTACACCTACATACACTTTTCAAAATTCAAATATTGGACTGGATACTAGAAGTAATATTTTGTACATACAATGATGTTTTCAAATGTAGCTTTTCCGAAAAAATTAATTTAAACTACTGTATTACCTACCTGTCTAAAAGTAACATTAATTACTTTAAAAGCAATAATATAATTGTACTTACTATTACATATTACTAGTTAGTAATATAGGCTTACAGACTTTCTTTGCACATAATCGTTTTTCATACACATTGGTTTTATATAGTTTAATTAAAATGTAATATATTCAAATATTCAATACACTAGGGGCCCACGTTGTAGGGTCCCGACACCGCCACCCGACAAGTTAGATTAATGGGCACGTTAAGATTAGCGAATAACATAAATTTCACGAAAGTTCCAACACATAAGTTTTTGTTTTAATAATATATATTTTCTCGGTGGATACTGTTTGGTTTTTTGTTCATAAATTCAAATCCACTTAGATTCAACTGTGGTATTCTTAAGTTGGTTGAGTTGGTCCGATCTCTTATTACAGCTGCTTATAATCGTTTCGTACGTGGCAAACGCTATCCCATTAACGGGAAAAGCCCTTATGCAAAGTAACCGAAATCCTCGTAAAAAACTTTTCGCACCGCCCTTAATGTACGTCTTCTTTGCACAGTCCCACGCACCCTTGTATAACGGCTGCGTGAGGCTGTCCGTGATGATTTTAGATTTGATCACGTCAAACGGCAGCACCAAGATCCAACTAAGTACGCCTAAATTAATCATAAAAAATAGATTATGATAATAAATTATATTTCTCACATATATGAGAAAATGAGATTCAATAAATTAAATATTTTTTGTTACGCGCCACCTACTTAATATGGTTTATTCAATTTTTAGTTGATATGTACCTGCTACACCTCCAGACACAATTTGCACATGCATTGGCATTGACTCGTTTTTGGTTTCAGAATACCATAATTTCGTTAACACGCTACATAAATGTTCATATGAGAGCATATAAATTCCCATACTAGGAACATCTCTAAAAAATAAGATAATTTATTAAAAAAATATTTTCTTTTGAACTCTTTTCTTGTTGTTTAATATAATAATAAACCTAATAAACAATAATGTTCCTCCGCGAAACAGTGAACGTATGCCGTTGACCTTATAAAGTTCTCCAGTTAATTTAAATGCACTGGTCGTTTTTAATGGATCATCTGTTTTTGGAATTTCCCTATTGTCTTGCTTTTTTACATCTAAAACCGGGTAATTTATGAGTATCATGTAAGTGAATCGTATTAGAATCTTTAGGTACTCCTTGCTTGTAACAATGTTTTGATAACTTCAATTGGTGTGTTTATAAACGCATAAGGAAGGCCGGCAATACAACCCGATAAAAATACATCCATATGCCAATAATTGTGTAAATTTTCAGCATCGCTGCAAAACCTGACATCAATATTCTTATTTGTTTGATTGTCATCGCGTTGTATCTGGATTAACCTCATCACGTTACCATAAGTTCCAAAAAATACCGAATTCGCAACACCCACGCTTAAGATCGGAAACATCATTCCTCTAAAATATCCTTTCAACTGTTTAATACAGAAGATATAAAGGAATATATTTTGTTGTATTTCTTTAAGTGTTAAATTGATTTAAAATTAAAATTTGTTGCACCATTAATATTCTAATTAACTTTTTTTTACTTGCCTTATCTTGATGGTAAATATCTCTAACGGTTGTTTTTACTGTACTATTATTCACTTGTTGTATTACTTTTACTGTGTCTATTGGATGTCCAATTAATGTAGAAACAATACCTGAGAATAAGAATAAGAATGTATTTTAATGGATATTATTATGCATTCGTTATACCATTATATTAAATTCTAGTATTTATAATCAACAGTGACGGTTTTGGTAGCATTTTTTGGTGAGGCGACTTATGTATCACCCCCCCCCCCCTCCCCCCAGACCCTTTTATAGCGAAAATTAGACTTCAGAATAAATGGAATTTAATAAAAAGCACGGCAGCACGCGTAAACAAATTTAATCGAACCAACACAACTACACAATCGACGAAACGAAAAAAAACTGAAATATATATTAATATATAATTATTATCGAAATATGTGCTATAGGCGAACCAAAAAGTATACTTTTTGAGTATTATTTACTTCAAAATTTTAGGTGATGCGCCGCCTCATTTGCCTCACCCCTTAAAATCGCCACTGATAATCTATACCTAATGGCAATGTGATTAATACGATTAATGATTATCTGAGAATATAACAAACCAGCTGTCCATCCAGATAAATAATCACAAACGGAAAAAAACTTTTCATTTGAATTATTTGAATGGAAACTCGGTATTTTCGATAAACATTTTCGGTAAAATGGTTTTGAAAACTCCACGGTCAGCAGCAAAACTCCGGTGACCGGTATGGTTTTCACCATTGTTGGCAATAAACCAGAGTACAATCCTCGTGATCCATCTTTTATACTCATTACTTTTTGAATCACCTGAAATTCACTATCGTTTACTTCCATCTGCACACGAGATTTTATTGCATCTATTGGGTAGACGACCGACGACGTACATATCCCGGCTAAAGATCCCGCCACCATTGTAGCTACAGCACTACAGTCTTCTTTTCGTTGACCGTCTGGTCTTAGATGTTCACGAGCCCGTTCGTATGCACCAAAGAATACTGAACATCCTATAAACTCTCTGACTATTGTACATCCTAGTCCACGATACAGACCTTTAAAACCTTCAGAATTCCAGATATTTTTAAAAACTTGACCTGCTGATTCACATTTTACGTCATAGTTTATTCCTTGCATACGTATTTTTACCAATTCGGTCGGGCAAAGTACCAAAGCCGAAAAAAACTAGAAATATAAACATATAAATTATGTGACTGAGGAGAGTATTAACTGAAAAATTGGAAAAATATAAAATATAATGTAAACAAATTATTATAAAAATATATATAAATAAATATATATTTGGAAAAGATAAACTAATATTATGTCCGGGATTATTTTAGGTACTACACTAGTTGTGCCCTATTATTTTTTGGTGAGTACTACACTATACTATCATTTTCCTTATCATTTTAATAGACTTAGATCATAGACCAAAAGTTTTGTTGAATATGTATTTTGCAGTTTCTTTGCCAATGAAAATATAAATTATTAACATTTTAAAAATTATTATTTATTATATAACACAAAATATATAGGTACAATTCCAAGGCACAAAAAGGTGAACAAGTGGGTACTGCTCTGCTGTATAGTAGTTGTCAAACATGTCGTATTAATGGATGTATTACATATATGATTTATCATTGAATACAAAAAACAATTCTAAGCGGAGACGTTGTGTCATCATTTTAGTAAATTATTGCATAAATTATCAAATTTAAAAGTTAAAAAAATAATTAATAAAAATCAAAATTATCTCATGGCTATAAACAGCGTAACTTTCAATGAATTTTTTTTTAGATAGAGGTAGAAAAACTTGTTGGAAATCTTCTATTAAAATTTCTAATGTTAGATATGAAAAGAAAAACTTTTATGAATTTCCAACTGTAAAAATTTACTATTTTTTGAAAAAAACTATCAAGCCTCAAAAAGTTAAAATAGTTTAAAAATTTTACCAAGTATGGAAAATGCGAATATATAAATCAGAGCATTTTTACATCCCCTGTTGATGATAGACAGAAAAAAACGCAAAAATCATTGTAAATACAATACATTCATTCGTTCCGCTCATAATCAAATATTAAAAAAAAAAGAAAGTGGAAATCGCTCTGATATACAGTAGGTTACATTGGGTAACTGTAATGGATGGTGTTACATTTGAATTTAATGATATAATATTATTGTATACGAAAAACGATTTTGAGCGGAGATGGTTTATTGTATAATGTTATTAATTATTATTGATACGATGACCGGTTAAGGTGAATCATTATCATTTAAATATTATCATATTTGTTTACAATAATATACTTTAGAAGTTTCAAGTACCCACTAATAATTGTTTAAAAATATAACACAAACTAAAATCATTCTTCTTCGTTTAAATATCTAATTTCGTCTAAATTTGAACATAAAATAACTATAAAAAAGGTAGAATAATATTGTGAAATAAATACTCAAATAATATGATTATAATATTAAAGAAGCGGGTAAGTGGATGTCACTCTGCTGTACAGTAGGTTACAAGTGGGTCACTGACCACTGTAATGGATGGTGTTAAATTTGTATTCAATGATATAATATCATTGTATAAGAAAAACGATTATGAGTGAAAATGGTCAGTCAGCATATGATATTACCAAGTATATTTGATGATATTATTATACCTAAAAATCTGAGCTGGTCTATCTTAATTGCTAATCAGTAGCTGGTTTGTGGTCCCATAGAACAAGTTCGTACTTAAGTAGTGGGCGGACTATATATAGAACAGTAGACGTTTTTTAGCGAGTTGTGAAGTTTGAATTTTAATGATTTACCAACGTCTGACGAAATGGAGGATTTTAAGGACTTTGCAGCAAATATTTTGTATATTTTGTTCGGGGAATAAATTTGGTGAAAGCTGGAAACCAAGGTCTTGGACCGAATCAAAAGTAATAATAGGAATACCATAAACTGTGGTTTATCACTAGGCCCCGGATTTTGATGCCCTAAAAACAAATGAAAAAAAGGTGGGTAAGTGGATGTCGCTCTGCTGTACAGTAGGTTACAAGTGGGTCACTGTAATGGATGGTGTTAAATTTGAATTCAATGATATAATATCATTGTATAAGAAAAACGATTCTGAGCGAAAACGGTCAGTCAGCCTAAGATATTACCAAGTATATTTGATGATATTATTGTGAACAAAGTAATTTATATATAACCTATTTACGTGGAACCCCTTGTTTTAAATTTTCAATCCTTAGCCATAAAAGTTAAAAATTTATAAATTTATAAATTTTTAACCACAAAATAATTAATAAATTATACATTTGATAAATGTTGTCAAAATTTGAACTTTAAATGCTTATAAAAAAAAATTGTGCCTATGTATTTTTAATATTTTTCAACTGCTATTAGAACGATATATCAGGAGCCTTATATTAAATTTTTACGCTTTTTTACCAAACAAATAAAAATTTATTGATATTTATAGAAAAAAAATCTAAAAAAATTGAAAACTGACATTGTCCGTAAACAGCTCAAAAAGAGTCAAAATATTTTCAACATTTTATGGTGTATAGAAAATACTAATATGAACATTCAGTGAAATTTTCAAGTATCTACAGTCATTCGTTTTTTAATTACAATAAAATATAAAAATTGTTACATGAGAAATCGAGTAAATATCAAATGTTGTAAAAATATAAATTTCAGACGCTCGGAAAAATTTAATTTAAGTTTCTTCTAGACATTTTTTTTTTGATAAAGGTAGACAAACTTATGAGTAATCTTATATTACATTTTCAAATCTTAGATTTAAAAAGAAAATTTTTTATGAATTTCTAACTCAAAATAATTTGTAAATTTTCGTCATTTTTACGTATTTTGTCAATATTTAAACTTTAAATGCTTATAAAAAAAAATTGGGACAATGGATTTTTAATTTTTTTTCTTCTGCCTTTGAAGCAATAACCTAGGAGTCTTATATTAAATTTTCAAGCTTTTTTAACTAACAAATAAAATTTTATCAATATTAACTTATAATTTTCGCATTACACGTTCAAAATTATTTTTGTTTTTATTATTATTAGTAAAATATAATATAATTTATTATCATTTTTGTGTTATTATAATGGACAATGGTATCAAGTATTAACTATCAATTATTGAAATATATGATTGAGCCGTCAGCTGATTCTCATAAATAACAAAATGGCAGTGTCCATGAGTTCAAGGCCATGTTCCCATTTTTTTAAAATAGTATTAGGATTTGTGAGGGTATCATACCCCCGGTTGTAGTTAGATAAGCAGGTTTTCTAGATTTTAGTCTAAGGTTCTGGTTTGAAGTGTCTTGATTGTAATGGAAAGGATGAGTTTGATAAATATTTTGACCATTCTCTGCATGCAGCTTTTTAGATATGTGGCGGTAGAATGTTGCAGAAGACTGAGAGCCATTCTGTCGGAGTTGATTTGACAGTACCAGAGATAATGCGCATAAAATTATTAAGTTGAACATCGATCTTGCCTCAGTGCGCACTATTTATTCACACTGAGGAGGTATACTCAGCGGCAGAGTAGACTAGCGCTAAGGCCAACGTTCTCAGAGTGGGCATTACTGTCCCCCAGGATGAACCAGCTAGTTTGTGAATAATGTTGTTTCTAGTTGTGAGTTCAGCAGTAGTATTTTTGATGTGTTGTTCCATCTTGGATTAGGAATGGATTTAATTGCTTCGATTTGATATCCCACCTCTATGAATACTGGCTTGGGTTGGCTATTTGGAAAGTCCTCTAAAACTCTTCTCTGAGTTGGTAGGCTAGCTCCATTACTATCCGTTGATATAAAACACAGGTCTGGATTATACTCTCTGTTCCATCTTGCAGAGTGGAATGTACCTTTTTGTTTCTCATCGTGAACTAATTTTACTCTATTAGCTTCGCTCCGCTCTACTAGTTTATCTCTGCAGGTGTTAGTAATTCTGTATCTCCAACTCGTATGATGATTATTAAAGTCGGTTATATTTATTGCTGTATCGTATTAGGAGCAGAGTGGGCCAGTCAGTTGTCGGAGGCTTGTAAATATTATTTATATTAAGGTTCCCACCAGGGTAACTATGAAGAATATGTTGTTATCGTCTTAGGAATTAATCGGGTTCTATTTTCAATCGTTTTTAACATAGGTAGCAGTTCCATATTTTACTATGGTAAGTTGCGCTAGTGATAGAGTAACCCAGGATTGTTCCTCTTTTCATGAGTTGGTCCTGGTTGTGATTATGTGTTTCCTGAATATCAAGTGTATCTATCTTTTCTTCGTTTAAGATTCTACGTATGACTTCGGCTTTAGCTTTACTAAGTACACATTCAACTACATAATTCTGGTTAGATCCTTCGTTAAGAAGCTTTTAGAAAGGTGGTTTTGATCAGTATGCCGTTTGTTTGCTTGAATAATAGGTGGGAGATGTAGGAGCACAGTCCGCCAACCAAGAGTCCGTATACTTTAGCCAATTGAGAAAATAGAATTTTATCAAAGCCCACTAACCTTATATTTTAATATAATTTTACTTACTGACGCAATGCTCCCTGCCGCTGCGTTTTCAAGGTAATTCAAATCAGTCGTATTGTCAATCCCGACTGATTTGGCCACTATTTTCTGGCACTGGCCGTAAGTTCCAAACATGACCGCTTCATCGGCACCATGTGAGGCGAGTGCTGGTATTATACCCGCGTATAGACCACGGAATCCTTGTTGACGGACAATATTTGTTAAGCATGAGATCATGCCGCCGTACATATGGGGAAACAGTTGCATCCTCCCCTTGACCGTGTCCAGCGGTTGGCCCACGAGCGCTGACGCAAATCCTCCGGTAACACCAGCCAATACATCGACAAATAGTGTGGAATCCATCGCAAACTTCTATAACTATGATATGTATTTTTTTTGCCACATTTGTACCGATAGTTTCTGTAAATTATGTACATTGATGATAATTATGACCTATATACAAATTATACAAGCATAAGGTATTGGTCTATTACCTACTGTGAAGTTTGAGATCGGAATAAATAATCTACGCATCAATAACATGGTTGCCGGATTCAGATATTTCCTAGCAACGACTATTGAGATTGGAAATTAATACTTTAAGAAATAGGTACATCCAACATTAATTACACATTTTTTTCAGTGAAATTTTCTGAAAACTTTCAACTTTCTTTGAAAATTTGATTTTTAATGAATTTTTTTAGGATGTCCCATGATTTTAGCTCAAAAGAACTTAAGTTTTGACAAAATTAAAAATAGTTTGTGTTATTGGTTCAGAAAAAAAAATTGAACTCGATAAAAAATTGTTTGTAGATCGTATAGAACACTTAGTAAAAATGAAATATTTTATTATTGGGAACTGTAATTGAAAACTTGAAAATATGAGTTTTTTCAAATCATAAATAACATTTGAATTTAAATTAAAAACGGAAAGTGTTTCGTACGATCTATACAGGCATTTTTCTGGTGAATTCAAATATTTTTTCAGAATTAAAATCAGACAACGGTAAGTTGTTAAATAACTTTAATTTTGCTAAAACAATAAATAATAAAATTGTCGTAAAATTCGTATTGTAAATTTTATATTATTTTCGAGTTATTGACATGTACATGTACGAGAGTATAGTACCCACATTGAATTTCTTATTTCATTCATACTAATAATTATTTATAACAAACGTTAAACACATAACCCCCGGATCGCAGTGACAAGATTAAAAATTGCCTAAATGTAGCCCTTTAAATAATTGCAGTAGCGAGGCTACTTTTTGAAGTGGTACCTAGCTTAGGTTGGTATGTTGGTTGAATACTTATTATTCAATTATGAATTAAACGACTGTAAACATTAATATGTAAAATTATTGACGAAAATGGTACTTACTTATTGGTTATAACCCGTCAACTTATATAATTTGTCGTTCAATCTGAATTAGTTAACATTTCATGTATATTGTACATACATATTTGCAAGACTGGGCAAGTTAATGATTTTTTTTTAACTCAGTTAAGTTAAGTTAATATGCACCAATAACAAAAAGTTAAAAGTTAAAAGTTAATTTAACTATAGGTTAACTCAGTTAAGTTAAAAATTAATACACACTTTTTGTTAACTTTTTATTAAGTTGAAAAAAAGTTAATTTGTTTATACAACGTTAGCGTACTTAATTTTTTTCCAACCCAAAACTAAATTATAGGATATAGTGTTAATACTTCATACAGTATTTCCATATAATAGTTAGATTCGAATGATATACATTTTTAACTTTAAACAATTTACGATACAAATTTTTGACATGAAAACGAAATAAACTGAAATATTGAAATATTATAAAATTAAAAACAAAGTAACTTAACTTACTTCTTAAAATGAAAAATATATATAATATATATATATATAATTATACCGTAAAGCTACGTTCTATGCATATGTACATAATATTATTATTGTACATGTATTAAAATATATTAATAGTATGCTTTGCAGTTTTTAAGGTTATATAATATTACCTTCAAATATTTAACTCCGCTCATCTGCCACACTTCATAGAAAACCATTTTATTGTCATTGAATATTGCATAATAAACGTTAACGTTATTTGTTAAATTACAAACCCACGTATCACGGCTCTTGACATGACTCGTACAATGAGCATAATATCATAATAGCATAAAGTAAGCCATTCATCGTTAGAATGAATCTTTAGTCAGGTTAACCTTTATATAAGTTTGATTTCAAAATATAAAAAATATTGTATAAACATTTATATTGTTTATTTACGATTTTCGATCCCTATGGATGTGTTGTCCTAGCCGCAGATATGTACAATTTCATGTTTTCACTGACTTGTTGAAACTTTTCAGAAACCTTTCATGTTTTCATGAAACTTTTTAAAAAAAAAATGAAACTTTTAATTTGACATTTTTATACCTTTAATTTTTTTTATATATGATTCAATAAATTTTTTACACATCTAAACGATATTATCAAATTATTTAAAAGTGATTTATATAACACAAATAGATGCGTTATTGCAAGACAAAGGTCAGTATAAAATACGGACTTATTATTAGGTACTAAATGTAGGTATGTTGACTAGAAAAAGCTTTGTTTAAATTTTTCTTTACGTTTTATGCTTTCTTTAAATTTTGTGTAGCAATGCATTGTTTTATTAAGGACTATTGAGCTGTTGATACTGGTTTTTCATACGCGATACACAGTAAAACTTAACCATCGATTTTAAGTGTCTCGTTCAAAAATTCATTTAAGTATTGAGAAAATTTGGACGAAATGGTTTTACTAATTTTTGGCATTTTTCAAAGTTAGAATGTGTGTGGGTACGATTACAATCAAACACTAAATTTTGAATGCAACAAAATCTAATTTTTTTGTAAAATAGTTCGTGTAAAAACGTCATTTATTACTTTATACTATATCAAATTATTAATAAAAAATTGAGAATTTTTTTCTTTAGCCACCCAAAGTACCTACTAACGAGATTCACATTACTACAAAAAAAAAAATGTTGAAATTGAAAATTGAAAAAAATTTTCCTCCCCGGCGGGGAATCGAACCCCGGTCTCCCGCGTGACAGGCGGGGATACTTACCACTATACTACCGAGGACTGTGGAATGTAACATGAATTTTATGTTATTTAATTTGTGGTACAATATATTTACCTATTTTGTTGTCATTTAGTTGGTACCTACTAGTTACTACCTACCTAGGCACTTCTGCTTGTGAGTTGTGACTTGTCTATCACAATCTCAATCAACATAATGTATATTGTGTAGTCAAGGGCGGCCCATGGGTGAATAGGCTATTTTTGGCGTCCCGGGAAATTAAAAAAGGGCCCTTAAATGTAAAAGAGGGGCTCGCTTCACTCGCAAGTTCATAATTATTTAAATATGGTATTATATTACACTAATTAAATATAACATGACAAATTTTAAAAAAATGTTGAAAAACATTTATTTTTATTTTCAAATAATAACATTTTACCATTTAGTATTTACCCAATAATGAACTCATATAATATAATAGTTCTTAATCTATTAATTATTCTTGAGAGTCAATTTTGTAGGTACATAATATAAATACGTATAGTAGGTAATCTGCACCAAAATACAAAAAAAAGTATGAAATTGAGCCACATGTAATTATTAACTTTTGTAATCTGCGTCACAGTTATTATTATTATTGAAATTTACCAAGCTCAAATCATTCATACTTATTGGTATATAAACATAAATAAATAACATGAACAGTTAGACAGTTAAAAAATATATATTTCATAATATTAAAATAATATAATATTGTTGATTTTACATATTTTATTATTAATTTATATTTGAAATATTACTCATTTTATAGTCTATACTAATAAATTTATACAAATAGGTATACAAATACAATTACAATATTATCTTACATTTTATTTTATGTAGGTACATTTTAATATTTTTATTGAAATGTATCCATCACAATGAACTTGCGGATTAATAAATAAAATACATATAAATAAGTAAGCAAAGAAAATAATATACCTATATTTATAGTTATTTTAAAGTGCACTGGACGTAATATTATCAAATAATGTAAATTATTTTTGAAAATAATAGGTATGTAGATGAGTCCACAAACGTCACGAGGGGGAAAAAAAACATAGTACATACTTTACAAATAACTGTAATTTACATTATTTACTGTATCCAATCCTTTATAGTTTATTATACATCTTATTATGCATTATAATTTATAGCTACTGCAGCTTATAAGTTATAGTGCCTTATACCAATAAACGATATTGAAACGTGGTAAAAATAAGTCCTAATTATGTATTATATTGTCATGAAATGTCCTTTTTTTTAGGAATATAATATTATACTTCAGCAGTACAGCGACTACAGCAGAGTTATTTACCAAGCATGCTAACCCCATTTATCATTTAATTTTAATTTTTTGGAATTTTTAAGCATACTTTTGGGCTAATGTTCAAATACTAATATTGTGTTTGAGAAGTAGTATGTTTTGAGCTGTGCAATACAAATTTTTTAGCCACAATTTTTATTGTAAATTGTTTATCTGACGATTTTTTTTTTAAGTGCCTTCATATTATTTAGTAGAATAATAGATACATTTTGTATACCACGAATTGTAATCCTTAAAATGGTTTTACATAAAAGTCATAAAATATAACAGATGTATCATGTACCTATGTAATATTTATCTAGTTGTTAGTACTTATAATTATATTCAAATTAACCAACGACTTGCCAGTTAGCGAGTATTGCGAATCATTTTATTAAATATATAAAAAACATTGACGGACATAAACTATTTTTGTAATTTTCTATAACCACCTTTAAGAACGCACTTTTCTATTACTGCTATACAAATACCAATAGTGAAATTATATAATAATATATATATTATAGGTATATACGCAGTAATTATACATTAGTTACTCGTATACGTAATTTATGAAATTTGTATATTATGGTCTATGGTTCATATCAGTGATATAAGTTACCCAAATAGGTACTAAAAATATGCCAACGTAATCTTAATTAGTATTTTTTCTAACGAAATAATATGCCAGTGCCCAAATGTCTGGCAACGTAATCATGTACTTTTATATACTTATAAATCATTTTATACCTTAAAATTAAACTATGTGGTATTATAAAGTAATTTAAACTGACCAAGTTGTGTTTTATTTTATTTTTAATGTAATTTCAAATGAAAAAAGTGACTAATCTTAAAAAGAAAAAAAATAATTTAATGTTTAAACTAAAATAGTTAATAAACTATGTTATAAAAATTTTAAATTGTAATATTTAAAAGCGGTTTTTTTTTTAAAAAACAACATATGGGTCTTATAGTCTAAGCAAAGACCACCATTTTTGGTCCTTATTGTTATCATATTTGAAAACTTATCGATGCATCTGTGAATCATTTTATTCAACAAGTAAACGGTACGGACTAGGTACCAGGGTCGCAGGACGATGTTAGTCGCTACTCCTTGTTCGGTTTCGGCGGCGTTGCGGTCCGAACCCCTTGGACCCCCTACCCACCGTAAATACTATACTGATGAAAACCTTCCGCCTTTTTTCCGCGTCGATATCCATAGAATATCCACAGAAGGATTGATCATATCCATCGGACGTACTAGGTACCAGGGTCCCAGGAAGATGCTAGTTGCATCTCCTTGTTCGGTTTCGGCGGCGGTACGCATTACCAGTGCCAGTAGAGTCGGACTGCTCACTCGGCGGTGGCAGTAGCTGCTAGTTCGATAGTCATCATTCACTCATCACGATCACAGCATACGCTCCTAATACATTTATTCTTATAGGTTAGCATTCAATATTTGTTATAATGTTTCTACAATGTTTCTACAATGTTTCTAAGATGTTTGAAAAATCATTAACTAATTTATTAACCACCCGTTTTAGGTACTAAATTACCAATTTAAATATGGCTACAATATTGGGTATTTCAACCCAAAATTCGAAACTTTTGGGCACAAATGCACAATTGTTTGATTAAATGTATATGTAAGATTTAATGTACACTAAGTATATTATATTTTTTATTCAATTTAGATCTGATAGTACAGGCATATCTATACAAAATTGTAACTTAGAAATCATATTAAGAACATGAATTAAACTTGAAAACTATAAAGCCGTAATAAATCATAAAATTCCAAAAATAAAATAATGGTAATTTTATAAAAATAAAATAAAATTTGATTTTACATTTTAGATTCTCAGTAGCAAAAAATGAATTGATTTTACACTATAATGTGTGGTTTTTTTGTGTGTCTTTACACTACACGATAAGTATCAAAATAATGCTTCCATCTTCAACATCACTAAATTATCTGGTGAAAAAGTGAATTTAGTAGGTGCGTCTGAAAGGTAAAAATTGAAAATTTCCATTAGTTGTCGAAAGCGTCGAGAAAAACAAAAAAATATGTACCTAACCTGACCTAACCTTTGACAAAATCGATATTGAAGTTTTTTTGGTGAAACTCAAAAACGAATAATCAAAGATATTTAACATTTTTACCAAATGTTTATTTTAGCATTTTCTATACATGTCAAAATTATGAAAAATATTTTGATTGTTTTTAAGCTATTTATAGGAATAAGAAATTTTCAATTTTTATTAGTTTTTTTTAAAAATTACTGTCGATAAAAAATTGTACTCTTGGTAAAAAAACTTGAAAATTTAATGTAACGCTTGTAATGCTAAGTTGTTACTAATGTAATTTTATATTATTATATATTTTATAAAAAACGTGTACTCACAATAATTTATATTAGCGCACAAAGTTAGAATTTTAATTAATTCGTCAAAATCACGAAAATTTGTAAATTATTTTGAGTTAAAAAATATGCAGACTTGGGTAAAATACTTTTTAAAAAAAGTATTCAGAATATGTATTCGAATACTTTATGATAATAATATTCCTAAGTATTTGGAATACTTCACAAAAAGTATACCAAATATTTTTCGAATACTTATTTTCAGTGGCTTTAGATTTCAATAGCAGAAATATTTTTTTTTCATTCCTCTATTTATAAATGAACATTATTATAATTTCGATAATACACACCTATCTGAGTATACCTATATAAGATCTCAGATCACCAACTATTGTACCTAAATAATTATAATACAATAATATCAAGCAATATAATACTTTTAAGCCGTTTATTTCATCAATATATTTATTATTTTATTAACTGAAAAAAATAATAATAATCAACATTATAGTATTATACTAACATAACTATTAATTACACAACATTACAGCTACTTCGTTTAACTACTTTAAGCCAATGGTCAAATTCATGCTTATTAAATAATAATAGTAAATAGTAATAATAAAAAGAATTGCTTTGATAAAACACAATAAAAAAAAAACCCTAACAATTAGGTAATTAATAGTTAATTATAATAAAATAGCCAAGTTGTCGTGGCTTAAGTAATAATAATAATAATAATAAAAAAAATTACAACGTTGACAACATAACAATATTAGATAAATATATTTTATAATATTTAAGAGTTAATACTGTATATTTTATATTAATGATTTATTACACTTTAACATTAATACATTTTCAAAACTTTTATCGTTCATCCTACCTTTTTTTTTTGATAAAACAGCACCACCAATACTAAATATGCGTTCTACAGCAGCACTGCTAGGAAGGGGCGCAGGTAAATTGAGTCCCAAACAAAATTACTGTTTTTCAAAAGCGGTGAATTAAGTCCCTTGTATAAAAGTTAAAGCGGTGAATTGAGTCCCCTGTAAAAAAATGAAAGCGGTGAATTGAGTCAATCGTATATTATTAGACTAGTTTTCAAAATTACCTATACGTATAATCGCGCGTAAACAAATAGTTGTGAATCATTTCACGCAAAGCTGAATAGTTTATTTTATACTTCACATCCAAATATTTATATTTTTATTGATGCACTCAAAGAAATCCAATCTAATACATATATTCAAATAAGAAGTAAAGAGCTATGCAAAAAATCAAAACACAACATAGAAAAGGAGAATATATTAAGAGAACAAATGACGAAGTACAAAAATAATGAAATTAATAGACTTCAATTTATTAAGCTCGTATCATTAAAATATTTACCCGTTTAATATCAAGAGTATTATTTATTATTTTTATTAGGTATTGAAAATATTAATTATTATATGTATTATGTATTATTCATTTAAAAGTTGACATTGATTACCTATTTAATAAGCATTATTAATTTACTAGAATAAATATTTTATAAGGGACTCAATTCACCACTTTCATTTTTTCACAAGGGACTCAATTCACCGCTTTAACTTTTTTACAGGGGACTCAGTTTACCTAAAAATAATAATATAGGACTCTATTTACCAAATCCGCTAGGAAGTGGTGTGTTAAATTTTAAAAATACATTCAATGTAATTTCATTCAATATATTTAGATTTTTTATAGGACTTTTTGACAAATATTTAGTTATTTCTTGCTCTAATGAAAGATCCACTTTTGATTTATTTTCAGACCAGTTAAAGTATTTATTTGCATCATTACTCATATTGCTATCAGATACCTCAGATTCAGGCAAATTTGATTGTTCAAACATTTCCAAACAAGATTTTTTAAAAAATGATAATGCCTTATCTTTTTTATCATTGTCGGTTAGCCAGATGGTTTTAAAAAACGGATGTGAAACCGTTGCAGATAATAAAAACGGATCAGTCAAAAAATTGTCGAAACGTTTTTCCACGTTTGCTTTAATCAAACTAACTAAAGAATCACAATATATTAAATTTTTTTTAGAGATATCATCATATTTTTGTAAGAGTATTGTAATGGAAGGCAACAAAAACCCAAAATACATATTTTTTTCACCTTGCAACACATCAAATGCACAATGGTTCCATAACTAACATACTCTTCTAATAATTCTAGATCATTTTTCGAAAACCGATTTAATTTTAAAGTATCACACAATTTAGTGAACTTGGAAGGACTGTTTTTAAAATGTAAAAGAAGAAATTTTGACGAATCAAACCAACAGTTCCAACGTGTTTGATTAGGAGTTTTTAAATAAACGCCCAAATTCATTTTAATTATATCAGCCATTTGTGAAGAACGGTTCTGCTTATTCCATAATGCTTGGCATTTTGAAAATGTGAATCTACTTTGTTTTCTGTAGTTTAACATAGATGGTCGTTTGGAAACATTAGGCGATAAAGCCTTTTCAATATCCTAAAATTGTAAATGTTATTATAGAAAAATTTAAGATAAAATAAATAAATTTAAATGTATCTTACCGCTGTTGCTATTAGATTTAGAGTATGCGAAGCACATCTGTGATGCTTAGGTAGGTTATATACCATACAATCACCCCAATTGGATGTACATTCACCAATTAGTTCTCTATTATCCAGAACTCGGGTCATAGATATACGAGAAAAACTAACATCTTCATCTTTTTCACTATCAGCATCATCGTCAGTGTCTTCTTTGTTTTCATCATATTCTTCTTCAATTGAATCTTCTAGAGTTTGAAGAATTTCTTCATCCGTTTTCTTACTTCCATCAACAGTTTCAACACCTGAAGGTTGACCAAACATTCTAAGGGAACAAAATAATTGATATAATATAAATTAGTTAGTTGAGTTAGTTACAACTATAGTCAAATGGTAAATATTTAAAATTATTAACATTAGAAAAAAATGCATACTAAGAGTTCATATTAATATTCTTTATGAATTATGAGTAGTACAATTATCATACGAAAGTCAGATTTAAATTTTGAATTTATTTTTTTTCCAAATGTTATATTATTGAATAAAATGTATTATATAATTTATTATAGGTACCTATAATGATTTATTTAAAATTTTGGTTTTATAATTATGAACATTGTGGACTTACATAGAAATTCTATTAGGTAGTATAACATATTATAATATAAGCCACTTCCTTACTGAATAATAAATATATATATATATTTATAAAAAAAAATGTTAACCCTTCAGTTGAAAATATCTACCTATTCAATAGTAAAAATTTCTAAAATACAAATAAATACCTAATAATAAATATTATAATTACTCAAAGCATTTGACAAAATTAGAACCATTGTCAGTTGTTGTATAGATAACTTTATCATTGATATTAAATTCAGTATAAATAGATTCCATAGTTCTTGCTAGCAAATCATAAGTATGACTGCCCTTTAATCTTCTTATAGCCAATAAGCAAGACTCTCTTTCTAGTGATACTGGATTAATCCAATGATAAGTCTTACCCAAATAGGATCTGAAAATAATATTTAAATTATAGATGCTATGAATTAGTTAATAATTTGTTTAAAATAACAAACCTTTTGAAAATAGTCCAACAATCGGCAGTGGTAGTTAAATAATTAACTTTGGAAAATATGCTTTTCATATTTTGGAAAAGGACTTGATGTTGAGCTTCTATATTTTTCATCAACGTCTTTCTTGATAACATATGACGATTAGGATATCCAGTTGTAATTAATTTTTTTAAATCAATCTGTTCAACCAAATTAAATGGTAATGAAGCATTGATAATCATATTTTGAATCATCAAATTTAACTCATCTAAAAATAATAATATAATTTATAATTGATATTGAGTGAAACAAGCAATAAATCCTATTTTAAGGAATAAATAAGAAAAACTATTATAAATGTCATTGTCAATATTTAGAGTATCATATTCAAATGAGTTTTTTAATATCTTTATCAGACAATTTAATCAATCACAACTCATTAAAAAACTTGATACACCTATATATAGATTATAGGCTATATACCTACCTAGTGGCTACTGGCTAATGGAAGTTCTCATTGACACAGTCATCAGTTTTTCTTTTGAGTTTAGTTTGAACAAATTTTTCATTTTGTGATGTCCAAATATTTTTATGTTGCATCTAAACCAATAAAAAACAAAACAAAATAGTAAGTAGTAACCTTTAAAATTAAATTATAGTTTATTAATGTATAAGTATTTAAATATACTTATAGTAGGTACTATTAATAATTCAAGTAATTTTTCCAATTAATTTAAACAAAAATATATTACTAAATAAGCTACTATACAAAGCAAATCAATGACCAAGGCAATTTTGTACCATCTAAATTTATAGCTTAGAATATAATATAGGTACATAATTTAACTCTATTATATTAAAATTAGGTACGTATATGGAGCTTTATATTGAAATGTATAATAGGCTTTTGCGTCTGGTAAAAAAATGTCAAAATATCGAAAAACGTTACTTAGGTTTTTTATTTATGTACCAATCGTAAAAACTAAAAAGTATCCTTCAATCATAGTTTACGTACCATAAATATTATGTGTACCTATAAATATATTTTTTAACACAAATAAATAATGTAGCTAGTAGGTACTTACCTCTAAGTGCTTTAATAAATTGGAACTAGTCCTTGTGTCTGCTGTCAGTAGTTTGGACGAAGCACAATATTTACAACGAACATTGAATTTTTGATAAGTTTCAAAATCTTCTTTTATATCAATTATTTTAAAAATGTTGTCATATTTTGACCAAGGTAGAGGCGATAGTTTTTACCAGTGCCATCAGTGATCGAAGATTGACCTTCGTCAATTTCGTTCAAATCTGCCATTATAATGTTTTTCGAATCAAACTTATTACTTAAGAACAACGGAAAAGACGTATAAAGAATAAAATCAGCGTCGCAACAGAAAGATAATGTCGACTAATGGCGGACTGCGCGGAAAGTTGCACACAACACACACAACGCAATAATTTTAGAATCGCATATGGCATATACTATTAGCCATTAGTTATTACTTATTATAGGGAAATCCCGAAATCATAATAATATCTTATCGCCTTCGCTGGCTCGTCGCTATGAAATTAGAAAATACGTAATAACATTACTGGCCAACTAAAAATAGTAAAAAATAAAATAATATACATATACATAAACATATTACTATAAAATATTGTGTATAGAAATATACATACCTATACAAGCACAAAAGCAATTTCTATGACGGAAAATTAATGAAATTATTTTTAAAATTTAATTGGAATAAAAGTATTCCGAATACTGTACTCAGAATACTTGTAAAAAGTATTCAAAATACCATGTTGAATACTTTCAAAAAAAAGTATTTAAAAAGTATTCCGAATACTGTATTCGGAATACTACTCAAGTCTGAAAAATTGTAATAGGTACATGATTCATCATCAAGTTTCACTACCATTAACAATAAACAATGTTACCCAGAAAATCAAATAAATATTTTATGAACGTTTACATTTCAAATTTTTTCGACATTGGATATTCACTCGTAAACTAACGAACAATTGAATGGGACAATTGTCTTGTACCTAATTAAAAAATGAATAACCATAGATAGTTTCAATTTTCAGTAAATTTTTATTTTAGAATTTTCTATACACAGTACATTTTTGATATAATATAATATTTTGCATGGATAAAATTACATTAGCACTGGGTACCTTAAGGTGCCTCGCAACGGTCATTATTTAAGGGGCAACATTTAGGCAATTTCTAATCTTGTCATAGCCGCCCGGGATCTATGTGTGAGCTGTAAATGGTTATTAGTGTGAGTGAAATTAAATGCGGGTATCCTCTCTCGCAAGCGCATGCACGTGTCAATAACTCGATAACCATATACATTTCACTACATGAATTTTACAAAAACATACATTTGTTTTGACAAAATTAAAGTTAGTTAAAGTTGTCTGATTTTGATTCTGAAAAAATATTTGAATTCAACAGAAAAATGTCTGTAGATCGTACGAAACATTTTCCGTTTTTAATATTAATTTTAATTTTAATTATGATTCGAAAAAGTTCATATTTTTCAGTTTTCAATTACAATTCACAACAATATAAAATTTAGTTTTTACAAAGTGCTTCGTAGGATCTATAGACAATTTTCTGGTGAGTTCTCAAACCAGTTCTCTATCAAGAGGTGGTGGCGTTCTAATTGCTGTCTGTAATGCATTAGTCTCAAAACCTATCTTGTTACATGAAAATAAAATTGAATTATTATTTGTTATTATTCGATTACCATATCGCTCTCTCATTATAAGCTCAGTTTATATTCCAATTCGTTCTAATATTAATATTTTTAATGACTATTTCAATTATGTAGAATTTGTATATAACAAACATCCTAATCATGATATTTTATTATTGGGTGATTATAATCTTCCCTCAGCCAATTATTCTAACATTGAGTTACACTTTAATGATAAATTATCTTATTTTAATTTTACTCAGTACAATCAGATTTTTAACTTAGGTAAATAATGTAATACTTGATTATGTTATATCTAATTCAATATCCATAAATGTTGAAAAAAATAATTTTCCTATTAATCCTGTTGACCCCCTCCATCCTCCAATAACTATAACTTATAATTATTTATTTTATAGTGAATTAAAATTCAATAATTATGTTTTTAACTGGAATTTAGGCAATTAATTATAAATTATCTAGGTTCTATTAATTGGTTCAATTATTTTAATTCTAATTCAAATATTAATGATGGTATTTCCTTTTTATAATTACATATTAATATTGCAATTAATCATTTTATCCCAAAATAACGTAGACATAAATTAATTTATCCTATATGGTTTAGTAAGGAATTAAAAATCTTAATCAAACAAAAACAAATTGCTCATCTTGCTTATAAAACATTAAATTTACCCGAGTCATATATCACTTTTTCTAATCTTCGAACTCAATGTAAAAATATCAGATACCGTGATTATAATGTATATATTAATAACACTCAAAACTCAGTTAAAATTAACCCAAAACATTTTTGGAAATTTTATAAATCACAAAAATCATTGTTACAGTTACCTGCAGTAATGTCATATCTGGATGAAGAAACTTCCTCTGGGTCCGAGATAGTCAATTTTTTTAAATCACACTTTTCAAACGTATATAAGCCAAACACATTAAATAGTTATAATATTTCCAATATGAGTAAATTAAATAACTCTTTATTCTGTGTTAACTCTATAAATATTTCAATAATGGATGTTTTTAATGAATTTTGGTGTACTAACCAAAATCAATCACTTGGTCCTGATGGTATCTCTGCAAAATTTTTAAAGGAATCGTAATTTATATTATCACCTATTATAACTTACTTATTTAACCAATCTCTAACGACTAGTATCTTTCCTGACAAATGGAAATTTTCATTTATTACACCAATTTTTAAAAAAGGTAATAAATCATTAGTTACTAATTATCGACCTATCTCTAAAATTTCAATCTTACCAAAAATATTTTCTAAATTAGTAAATAATAAAATTTTTCCATTATGTGAAAACATTCTTTCAAATGAACAACATGGTTTTCGCCCAGGGCGTTCAACAATAACTAATCTTAGTATATTTAAACAATTAATTCTGGAATCTTTCAATAACAAATCTCAATTTGACGTTATTTATACGGACTTTGAAAAAGCCTTCGATAGAGTTAATCATTCTCTTCTAATAACAAAACTTAAAGCTTATGGTTTTTATGACCCATTTCTTTCATGGATTCATTCCTTCTTAACCAATCGCACTCAAGCCCTAAAATATGAAAATTATATTTCAGATCGAATTAATATTTTATCCGGCGTTCCTCAGGGTGATCACTTATCACCCTTACTATTCTCGATATTCATAAACGACATTAGTACAATTTTAAAACATTCAAGTTGTCTTTTACTTGGGGATGACACAAAAATATATAAGAATATTAAATGCACTAATGATGCATTAGAACTACAATGTGACTTAAACAGCCTTTATCAATGGTGTACTGAAAATGATATGTCTTTGAATATTGATAAATGTGCTATAGTCTCATTTTCTTTAAAAAAGAATACTTTACTTTTTGATTACACATTAAATAATTCAATCTTAACACGTAGTTATGTAATTAAAGACTTAGGTGTTTTTTTCGATACAAAACTTTCATTCAATTTTCATGTTAATTATATAAAAAACAAATCCTACAAGAAACTTGGCTTAGTAAAACGTATGTGTAAAGATTTTTACGATGAATCAGCCCTAAAAATCTTGTACTTTACGCTAGTTCGTTCTAACTTTGACTTTGCCTCTATAATTTGGCGTACTAATAATATTATCCAAAACCATAGTCTATCTACTGTACAGAATAACTTTTTAAGATACCCGTTTGTAATCTCTTTAAAATAATGCCCCTAAATAAAAGATTTATTATCTTAAACTGTACATTTTTATATAAATTATTACATAATATTATAGATTGTCCCGAAATAATCGAACGTTTAAATTTTAGAGTAAACCAATCTAATTCCAGAAATAATTCCACTTTTTATCTTTCCTCTTTCTCTTCAAACTATATGCTATATACCCCTGCAAATATACTTATGTCAGCAGCTAATTCAACTAAAGACTTAGATTTATTTAACACTACCTTATTTAATTTGTCTAATATTTGATCTAATCATCTCTTATCCTCTTCTATTTCTCTGCTTTCTATATCATATTTTCCCCCTTTTTATTTCTTCTACCTACATTTATAACCACTATACTCTCAATATAATTATTTATTCATATTATGCTGCTTTTATATAATATCTTTAAGTTTAAATCGTTATTTAATATTTAAGATTTGTATACATATACATTTTTTTTCTTTTTTCTTTTGTTCTTTTCTCTATTTTGTTCTGTTTTATGTTATTTGTATTCACATTACTTTTAAGTTGTAACCCATATTATGTGCATTAAACACAAACTGTCACTACAATATTTTTTTGTAATTGGAATTTATTTCCTTAAATAAATTATTGTTATTATTATTATTATTATTATTATTATTATTATTATTACAGTATTTGTAGTATTATACAGTGACTTACTCTTCAGTCTTCAATTACGATGTATTCATGTAGATACAGTGTCTTGATATTTGCAGACCTGTTACCTAGTACCTACATTATCCATCATACATTTATTCCACCTCAGTATAACATACCTACCCCACGTTCATACTTTAAAATATTATATATTAATATATTAATAACATTATGTAGGCACCTACATCCGACGTTGTATCAATAATAAATTGCACTTCAAATAATCTGAAGTAGGTAATATACAGTTTCGTATATCAAGAACAATTTATTTTTGAAACAACTAATTTATAATTTGATAAATAGGTAGATTGATAATAGTAATTAATAGTTCTAAAAAAACTTATTACAATATTTTATCAATGTTAGTACTTGTTTTTTATGATACCTACATAAGTTTACCTATTGCAAGCCATAAGCAGAGCCGCATTTAACGGGGGGCAAGGGGGGGCAATTGCCCCGGGGCGGCAATTTTAAGGTGATTTGAGGGGCGGCAGATTTTTAGAAAATATATCATATTATAATATTATACGTTCTCCGTTACGAATTTCGTATTAAATTTTTAAAATAATTATTATTATATCAAAAATATTAATACCAATAATAATTTTATCTATCAACGATTCAATAATAACTAAATGCATCACAGTTGTGTGTCTATAGCTTTTAATTTTCGGCGAGTGACTCAATCACATCGAAGAGCTGTCGCCTGTTTGCGGTTGCGGGCAATGCGGGCTGTATGATCTAATAATAATCGCAAAAATACTTATTTGACGATCATTTAAGTAATCTTATCATCGACTGTCGTCTGTCGACGACCACAGTCTCGACGCAATTTCGGTAGACAACAGTGCTGTGTTTGTTAAATTTATGTTATTGAATACTATATTATACTATGTCTGGTAAGCGGATTAAATTAAGTGGTGCAGCTTACCAAAAAGCAGCAAAAGAAAAAAAGAAAAATAACGAAGAACTACTTCAGAAACTTCCAAAAATTCATTCTTTTTTCCCTACTAGAATTGTAAGAAGTGTAAGTATTTATTTTTGTATAAATTATTTTTTTTAAATCAGATATGAACTTATCTAAATATTTTCATTGGTTATAGCCGGAATTGATTCCCACAGAGGAATATTCTCAATCTAAAACGTGTTTACCAACTGATATTTCTAAAATTGAAATACCGTTGAATACAATCGATGATACGAAAGTTACGGAAATTATTACGCAACCCCATAGTCTACAGGTATAATGTATATATATAAAAAATATACTTAATACAATTTACTAAATTTACTAAATTAATTTTTTTAAATCAGATATGAACTTATCTAACTATTTTCATTGGTTATAGCCGGAATTGATCCCCACAGAAGATTATTCTCAATCTAAAACGTGTTTACCAACTGATATTTCTAAAATTGAAATACCGTTGAATACAACCGATGATACGAAAATTACGGAAATTATTACGCAACCACATAGTCTACAGGTATAATGTATATAATATATAAAAAATATACTTAATACAATTTAATCATTGAAATAATAAACTTAAGCTTTAAAGTAATCACGGATTATGCTTATTAACATCAGTTACATTTAATTTTTTTTTTGTGGGGGAGCGAATTTATCGGCACTGATTGGATCAATGTGATCACATTAAACAGAACTCACTGTACTTTTAAAATTAATGTATTTGTATAATTGTATCTGTATTTAAATACAATTTTGAAAGTATCTTTTATAAGACTATCTATTAAATCAAATATCTGACATCTATGTCTCACGAGTCACGGCTCATATAGTACAGTTTTAAAACAAAAATGTTTCCGTTTTATTTAGGCAGAAATCACTGTTTATGATTTTAATGACCAATCACAAATTCCCGGACCTGATCCAGTAAAATGGAACTTAAATTTAGATTCCATTGATTTCTTACTTGCGAATCCTCCGAAGATAGATATATCAACTATACCATTTGCAGAAACAAAACGAATGTTTGGTGATATAAGTAGACGTCTAACTCCTGATAATTTTATGAGAAAACTTCAAAATGGTGAAAAGAAACTAAGAGAATGGGTTTTATATTCTCCTTCAAAAAACGCGTTATTTTGTTTCCAGTGCTTGCTTTTCTCGTCTAAACCAAGTGTTTTCGGAAATAAAAACGAAGGTTTTATAAACTGGAAAAAATGTAATGAATCTCTACAAGAACATGAGACTAGTAAAACTCATGCTGAATCAGTTAGAATCTGGTTTTCTAGAATCAAGAAAGACCGTGGTGTCATAGACTTAGAACTAAAAATAAATATTGAAAATCAAATTTCTTATTGGAAAAATGTTTTATATAGAGTCGTTGAAACTGTTTCCTTTTTAGCATCTAGAGGCTTAGCTTTTAGAGGAAATAGTCATAACTTTGGTTCAAAACAAAACGGAAACTATCTTGGTTGCCTGGAACTAGTGGCTAAATTCGATCCTTTTTTGTCTGCACATATAGCTAATTATGGAAATAAAGGAAAGGGGAACGTGTCATACTTATCTTCCAATATATGTGATGAGTTTATATCTTTAATGAGTGATACTGTAATAGATAAAATTGTGTCCGAAATTAAAGAGAGAAAATATTTTTCACTTATAGTAGACTCGACTCCTGATGTAACAACACGAGATCAACTCACAGTCGCCATAAGGTATATTTCAAATGAAGGTTCACCGGTGGAACGTTTTCTTGGTTTTATTCCCTCCGTTGGACATAAAGGATCGGACATGGAGCAAGCACTACTTAAAAAATTTTGTGAACTTAATATAGATTTGAAGTTTTGTAGAGGCCAATCATACGATAATGCGTCTAATATGTCTGGTGTTTATAACGGATTACAGACTCGAATTAAAAACTATTCGTCGACAGCCTTTTTTGTGCCATGTTCAGCTCATTCTTTGAATTTAATTGGTTCCAATGCTGCAGATACAACTCAAGAAGGCACAACATTTTTTTTTATATGTCAAGCAATCTATAATTTCTTTTCTGTTTCAACATTCAGATGGAATATTTTGACTAATATTATCGAAAATAATCCAGGTTGTGTCAAAATAAAAAAACTATGTTCAACTCGTTGGTCATCCAGGTACGATGTATGTAAAGCAATGTGTAATGGTTATGCACAAGTACTCAGTGCTTTAACTACTATTTGTGATGACGAAGGACAAAAAAAAGATACAAGACACGAAGCTCGTTCAATTAAAAATAAAATTGAGAGTTTAAATTTTTGTTTTATGATTTGTATGTGGACACCTATACTTCAAAGATTTAACGCAACGAGTATAAGTTTACAGTCTATAGATATAGACCTAGCCACAGTTGTTACACTGTACGAATCTTTAGAAAAATATGTGGAAGACTTAAGAGAAAGATTTGATGTGTACTTAGAACAAGCAAAAACGATGTGTTCAAAAATATTATTTTCCTGGGATGGCGTGAGACAAAAAAAGAGAAAGAAGTTTTTTGATGAAACTGAAAGTAACGATGAATTATTGGAAGGAGAACAAAAAATGAAATGTGAAGTATTCTATGTTATAATTGACAGGCTAGTTGTGAATTTACGTGAAAGAAAACTGTCCTACACTGATATAAATAATAATTTTGGATTTATATTAAAATTAGATACATTGGATACTAACAGAATACGTGAAAAAGCTAAAAACCTAGTGAAAATATATCCTAAAGATTTAAACGAGACATTCATAGAAGAACTGGTGCAATTTAAAAATATTCTTAATTTGTTTTCAAAAGAAGATAAAACATCTTTTATAAGTCTTTTAAAATGCCTCACAAATTCTGCCCTTTTGACAACATTTCCAAATGTAGAAATAGTATTACGAATATTTTGTTGTATGGCTTCATCTAATGCAAGTGGAGAACGGTCATTTTCTGTATTAAAAAGAATAAAAAATTATCTAAGGTCTGCTTTAGTTGATGAAAAGATGTCATCATTATCCATATTAAATATAGAAAGCGATATTTTACAACAGATTGATTGGTCGGACATAATACATAAATTTGCAGTTTTGAAATCAAGAAAAAAACTAATATAAGTTGAATAAAAATGTATTTTAATTTACTATTTTTAATTTTTAATTATAATTCTAATTAATTGTATTATGAATATTTAATAAATAATATGTTTAAAAAGAAAAATTAAGTATAAATTCATTGTATAGGTTACTAAGTACTTACTAGGTAACTCTTTAATATTTTATAACTAACGGAGAAACGTATTAAAATATAATTCTGCTGTGTTTATGATAGCGAAAAAAGAGAGGTGAAAATCATATGATATTTTTTTTAAATATATAGAGGCGGCAAATTTTATATTGCCCCGGGGCGGCAATTTGGCTTAATGCGGCACTGGCCATAAGTGTTAATTTACAAACTATATAAACCTGAATAACACTTGTATAGCTTAATATTAAGTCTGCCATAATTACCTATACCTACAGTGACCTATCTATTGGCTTTTGCCTAGTCAAATATCCAAATATATATTATGCACTGCTAGTCAGCTATGAGTAATTTATAGGCTTAACCGTCTAGGTACAGTTATAGGTGCCTATATATTTTATTGTTTTTATTTTATAACTATTATTGTGCATAGATCGAATTCAAGTTTTGTTTTAATTTAATCGATACCCGTTCAAATGCGTAATTTTAAGGGGTTAAGAGTAGGCTATTCATTTGACTCTTGTGGGCAAGACTTTTTGCTGTGGTAGCAGTACCTAAATAACCATTAATAATCATTAGTGTGTTTACGACTCGACGATTATACACGCATCACATACATCATACATAGTTGTACAATGTACATATTGTTATATACCGATAATGTCATTACAGAAGTAGTTCAAAATATTCAAGACCAATTTATGAATGAAATGAGGCTATGCGCCTGACAAACATTTGTGTGATTTTAAAAATTAAAATATGTTTGAATTCATAGACAGATTTGTTTTGAAGCCAGTCGTTAAAAAAATGTTTACAAAAATAATGTGTATGAAATATAAATTTGTCAATGTTCAATAGTAAAAAATTAAAAAACTATTTTCAATATAAAATAAATGGGAAAGTCACTCTGCTGTATAGTCGGTTTCGAGTGTACCTTGTCATTAAGTTGGTCACTGTAATAAATGTGTTATATTTTAATTCAGTAAGCAATCATTTTAAACGAAAAACGATTCTGAGCGGTGTGTCAGCCTCAATTTCTAGGGATATTTTATAATATATTTATATTAGTTGGTACATTGTATATTACTAATAATATGTTAGGTTGACCTATTTTATAATTTCATACTTTCATATTGTACCTATAGAAATAATATTATACTTAATGGTGAAAAGTTTGAAGTCCTACGATGAATAGTTTTTGAATTACAAAAATAAGCAGGTATAACGGTTTCTAAAAATCTTCATTTTTCGTTTAAATATCAAAATTCATTAGCTTGTTAACTTCAAAAACAAAACATTGAGTTTATGTATCTTCGATATTTTTTAATTGCTATATGATTAATTATATATCATTGAATTCAGATTTAAAACATCGATTACGGTGAAATACTCAATGAAAAGTTACATTAAACAGCAGAGCAGTAACCTATTATAGTTGCCCGATTTTTTCAATTTGTATTGATACAATTTATTTTTATTTCGAAAAATACTTAACAGTTAGAATAAGGACGTGGTATCAATAGGGAATAGCTTAAAATTAATCTAAATACTTAATAATTTAAACATTTCATTGTGTGTAGTAAAATATAATAATATTAATATGTGTAAAATTTCAAGTCCCCACAAATATTTTTAAATTACAACAAAATAACTAAAATCGTTATTCTGTATTCAAGTTTCCAATTTCATCAACATTTGAATTTCAAATATCTATACAAAACTCATGCCAATGTTTTTTAATTTCTATAAGAATAAATTATATGATTAGGACACTAAGATCGTGTATGTATTACATTTTAAAATTTATTGACCAAGCCTAAAAATGTTATCAACACTAAAAAAAACAAATTTTAAATACTTATAAATTTAAATTAGCGTACATTTTTTAAATGATTCGTTAATTATGTAAATGATAATTTAAATAACAATGGAATTTGTCAACTCTCTACGATCAATACTTTTTGAAATACAATAACAAAACTAAAATCGATTCATATAAGAATTCGTTGTTTTACGTGTGAATATTCAATTTCGTCAAAATTTAAATGCCAGACGCTCATAAACAATATATGTAAAACTATAATATAAACTCAACTTTTAAAATTATTTTTAACAAAACTTATATAAAATCTTGTACTTATTCAATTTTCAAACTATATAGACATGAATACATGATTATAAAAAACTGTATCTACACAAAATAATTTTCAAATTTTTCACGATTTATATTTTGTTGAAATTGTAACTTCAGACGCTCATACAAAATTATTATATACCTTAAACATTCAAAATATTTTGTAAATTATACTATAGTGTAAATTCTTATATACATATTTGATTATAATTTCAAGTACTTATCTGTTATCTACTTTTGAGGTTATTTGTTTTTAATTACAAGAAAATAACAAAATTGACTGTCAAAATGTGGTTTTGCGTAAAAGTTCGTGTAGTTCTCTATATTTTTTCTTTCTTCCGATTTTTAAGGACAAAGCTAAGAATTTTTACTCAATATCCAATTATATTCGTTTTCCTACAGAAAAGATATTGAAGTTAAAGAATGAACCTAAGCATTATGAGTTATAACTCTCCAAAAGGTGATGACGAATAAAAAAAAAAAAACAATACATCATTGTAAAATACTAAAATCAACACATTTATCGCTCCACTCATTAACCTAAAGCTAAATTATAATAGTGAAAAACTTAAAGTGTCATAAAAAGAGCCGTACCATTTTCAAATTTATATCATGTCTAGAAAATCGTAATATGATTATTTCAAGCCTAATATAACTTTTTTAAAGTTTCAAAAAAAAATCTGTTTTTGTCAAAGACTTGTGTTGATATTCCCGTTTTTCTATCGTTGTTATTAAATATCCTCAATTATTAAGAAAATTAGTGGAAATAGCCTACTTTTACCAAAACTGCCACCAAAATATCCAAAAGTTAACAGATCAAATTATCCACCAGAAATCACCGGTGACGTTTATGATATTTTTAGTGCTCTTAAAAGTGTCGCAAGACATGCACGAAAAACAGCACATACCATGATAAACGTCATATTATAATCATTATAAAACTGCTCGGAATCTAAAAATGCGCCCCTACTGATTCAAACAAAATAACTACATACTTATTATACATTTTTAAAATCAAACGACATAGAATGTACCTATTTCATTTTTTCTTGCAGTTGGGTATAGTTTTGATGAAAAATTGATGATTTTCGGTGGTTTGCAGCCTCACAAGGGTCTTATTATTATACCTTCTTATTTTTTAATTATCATTAAATCCATGTGTTACATTATTCATGTTATGTGAACTGAACTCAGTGAGCGTTATGTATGATAAATTTTATCTACCTACTCGTATATTTTCCGGACATTATATCATAAATAGGTACCATTATTGTAGTCTGCGCAGATTTTAAATTTCCAAATAGTCCATCCGCGGCATTTCCTTCACTAATTATCGTTAATTTAATCGTTCCACACACGACACGTAGGTATACGCGTCCGCTGTAGCTCGACGCTCGTTGATATAATAATATGATATTATAATGTTATCGAATTCATCCCGAGCAATTGTACGAAAAAAACAATGCTCTGAGAATATATATAATAATATAATAATAATATTATATTAGAATATATATTATAATAGGTATTCGCAATAGGCATTAGGCATGCGACCATTGTGTTGTGCGTTTTTATTGTCCTATATAATATAATAATATCATAATATATATTATATTATATAGCTGTATAATATAATAATATGCAATGCATGTGTTATTGTTTTTGTCATCGTTATTGTTATTATTATTATTATTATTCGGAGACATTTTCGCGTAGTCTTCCTCATTATACTTATATCAGCCGAAATCCGGTTATCACTCGGAGTAATGCTACTGAAAACTAGAGCAGCCCGTCGCGTAGTAGGGAAATCTTTCATGGTCCAGTGAAGCATGGTGGAAAGATGGGCTCCTATATTATAGTAAACGATATTAAAATCAGTCGCGTGCCTGTGTTTGGCTTGTGTTTGTATACGACTCCTGACACGCGCTGTTGTACCTATACCCATCAAAAGCTCGTCAGTTTTTTTTTCCAATTTCAAAACGTCCGATTACCGCCCGTAAACACACACGTGCCCACACACTTTAACATACCATCGTTTTATTATTAAAATAATAGATACATCAGCTGTTAAATTCCGTGGAACGCACGACTCGTGGCTTGCAACAAATATCAGCTTCTGTTTGTCCGAAGATCCATCATATCGAATGGCAAAGTAGATGATAAAATCGTATGACAACCATCATGCCGTATCAGGTAAACCAAAATACAATTTTATTTATTCATGCAGTGTTTTTATTGCCACGTGGTTAGATATTATATTATACAATTAGAGGTATTGGTACTTATTTTTTTAAGAACATTATATAGGTATGCATATTTTATTTTTCTAACGATTTATATTTATTATGGTACATATTCTATGAAGTACTTAGGTACTTACCCATATTAATTTACTGTTCAAGGGGTGGAATATACACATGTGGTGTACGTGGATATTGTGTGTACAATAAGCGTAGCAATATATTATAATTGTATATATCTAACGTCATACAATATCTATTATAACGGCTATAATACATTTTAATAGTAATGTCTATGTTATATTATGTTTATCTATAAATATTATCAAACGTATTGTGTATTTAACACATATAATTTTTAGTAAGTATCTACCTAGGTACCATATTATATTATCTACAAATATTATAACTTATAAATAGATACCCGTGAAAGTAAGAATAAGCTGTATCTACTATTTAATGATAGTTTAAACGAATTAACATATGTAGGTACACATTTCACAGTATAAATAGTATGATAAACGATAAACGTAATAAAACTTAATAGCTATAAATAAAAAAATAATTTAAACATTTTATAATTATTTACTCAAATAAATCAACCTGCAGACATACAGTGACTTGGTGCCCTCAAATTGGTCATTGAAATCGTATTCACATGACCTATGATTTTATCTAAACATTCTAAACAGTAAATTTCATACTCTCGTGTATAACTACTATAAGTATTAGAGAGAACTCTCGGTATCAGCAATTAGCTTTCAAAGTGCTACCAAACATGCACCTATGTATGTAGGTATGTATATTTTGATAGGCTCATAAAATCTATAGAAAAATACACCATTCAATATTCGGGGATATGTATTAGTTCATAATATGACATGGTAACTGCTTATACCATAACATATTATAGTGAATATATTTTAGTTATAAATTCGGTAGCTACATCGACTCAGAGCCTCAGAGGATATACGAATAAACACCCATACCTACAATATTAGGTATAATTAGATATGCAGGCTTGAATATCTAAAATTTTTTTTTTCATTGGCATTTTCTGAAAATATTCAAAGAAAATTAAAAATATTAAAAATTTTCTTTTTAATGTATTTTTCATAACATAATTGTTTTTTGAGTTTGTACGATTGGTATGTTAGTTAGATATTTATTATTTAATC
Source organism: Metopolophium dirhodum (assembly GCF_019925205.1). Classification (NCBI taxonomy): domain Eukaryota; kingdom Metazoa; phylum Arthropoda; class Insecta; order Hemiptera; family Aphididae; genus Metopolophium; species Metopolophium dirhodum. Next base: position 100,623,836 of record NC_083560.1, read on the forward strand.
AGGAATTAAACGACCGTGAATATGAACTAAAATTAATAGGTACCTACTTACCTATAAATGTGAAATAAAAAATATTTATAAATTACAATTACGACTGATGGTCTTGTATCTTGTGTTGAAACTAGGTACAGTGTATTTTATAATAACTAATAACTACGAATATTCATTTTTTAAATTACACTATTATTTATAAATTACAATTACGACTGGTGGTCTTGTATCTTGTGTTGAAACTAGGTACAGTGTATTTTATAATAACTAATAACTACGAATATTCATTTTTTAAATTACACTATTATTACATTTCTCAAACATACGTACTTATCATATTTATTTTTTTTAAATATTTAACAATATATTTTTTTTTTATCGAAGTTCACAATCAGCAAGGTTAATTATCTAATTTATTTTATATTACCTATAATACCTACCTACCTAAATAGTCAACGTGGCAATCGCATTGACGTATCCATGGCACATGTGGCAATTTCTCTCCACTCAAACACACTCACTGCATACTCACTGCAACAACACATTTGTAACATTTTTGTAATTTTGGTACAAACGCTAAGTTTATCACTTGTGGTAAAAATCAGTAGAAACATATATAATACAGTGTGAAACAGGAAGACCTGACAGATGAAATAGCTTTTATTCAAATCAATATTTAAAATTTTTTATATATATATATATAATTTATTGTGACTTGCACTACACGCTTCACGTACTGAAAATAAAAAAATTTAAATTTGATTTAAATTTTTTGGGATGAATATTCAAAATAGCTATGTTGTGAATCTGATTATGAGAACAATTTTGATGGTAAAAAAATTGGTCTAAATCAAGTAGTTTATATATATAATTTTTTTAAATATAATTTTTTTTTTTTATTAAATTAATTTGGAATGTAATAACTTTTTTCAAAATATTATTTATTTTTGGGAATTTGCTAATATGAGTATATTTTTTAAAATATTTACTATTCAAATAATTTTCAGCATCGTTTTTTTCTCAAGTCTTCTTGTTATACCTTGTATATTACAATATGTACATATTATGAAAACGTACCATTAGTAAAGTATGATTAATTACTGTTTCTTATACAATATTATATTATTTTCTAAAGTTTTTTTATTTAGGTAATATCAGGAATATTACAAATTACAATGGTGCATTAGGACATTAGGTGCTACGCATTAAGTACTCGTTTTTATAAGTACAGAAGAATACATAACATTAACACTTATAGGTTATAAGGCTATAATAATATGTAAGATATAGTCATGATTTTCAACAATTTAGTACACTTATTGTATATTAACTTTTTTTAACTTCAAAGGACTAAGAGAAGTATAGTCGTAGTCGAACAATAAAAAATTGAAAAAAACAAATGCGTTTAATACAATATTCGGAGGAATTCAAAAATGTTTCCTTGGAATCAATACTTTTGGTAAACCCTCCTGCATTAGAGAAAATATTAACTAATTTTTAGTTTTTAACCTTAAAAAATGTATTTCAGTATATGTATCTATAAAAAATTGTGATAAAATAAAAATATTTATTTTAAAATTTGAATTATTTTTATCAAAAATCTGAAATAATTGGTTGAAGATCTCGGGTATCTTAACTCTTAAGTGTTTGAATCCAAATATTATAATGATTAATGACTAATTACTGACTACCTATAGCAGTTAATCTGTAGGTGAAATACCTAAATAAATAATATGATGGATAAAAATAATTTAATATTTTGACTATATTAATAGATACAAACACAATTTACGCATTATATATATTTTAAATATTTCAGTAAAAATGAGTACCTATAATTTATTGTAACAATATATTCTATGACTATTATTTGAATTAATCGGAAATTAATTATTATAAATGTTATACGTATTAATATTTGGCCGTTTAACTAAAGCAGTTAGGTCCTACATTATCCAAAACTTTAATATGAAATGCAGCTTATTTGTATGTAGGTGTTTGTTGTTATTTGCAAAAGTTATTTTCTAAAGAACACTTAATACTGAAATATAATTTCTATAACTAGGTATTTAGTTTTGTAAGTAAATATAATTATCACAATAAATAGTATTATGTAATTTTTTATATCGATTTTAGATACCTTATTATGTTTTAATAAAATTATAAAGTATGCGTATTCAAACATTTTGTATATGATAATAATAGCCTATATTATATGACTGATAGCTACAAATCAAATTAAAAAAAAATACAAAACACTAATATGAAATATAGTCTGAAATTAAAGAAAAACTTTTTTAAATAAAACAAATAAATAACAATAACTATCAATTACATGATGATGTTAGTTAAAATAATATTTTAGTTAAATTTTAATAGACCTATAATTATTTTAATAGTTACTTCCATGGATACATTGACGATTGTCAACTATATCTATTTGATTTGATACAGTGATTATATTATAAGTTGGTTTTTTATGTGAGCTTTAAATTATTTGGAGAACAATGCAGCATAGGTATTATATATTATGAGTTATAATAAAATAAAGAAAGTTTCGTTTCGACTGGTGTCACAAATACAATCGCGTGTGCGAAGTTAACAGTTTCCTTAACAGCGAACAATGAAAGAATGTTTTTCTGATTGTGTAATAGTTGATTTAGATTTTATTTTCTGTTAAAATAATTATAAAATTGCTATATAGTATATAGGTAGTAGGTACCTTTTTATATCTCTTTAAATCATTTCACTCATTTAGTTATAGATACTCTAAAATCTAAATGACTATTAAAATAACTCTTAGAAATTAACTTCATAATCACGTTATGACTTAGGTGTAAACGTTTTAATTTCTAGATTTTATTTAAGATGTATGAAAAACCTATAGGTAATTACATCTTAGTTAGCTCGACCATCTCCAGCCCATTGATATTAAACATAATATTAATACGTCATTCCTATCTTCACTAAACATATACACGTTTGAGTCAATATTCTCTACAGAGAGAGAAAAATGGTTCTAACTCGCACAGAAACTTCTGAGTATATCAGAAAATAGATGTAACAATGTTGCGGTTTGCAGTTTTTTATTAATTCTTTCATATGCTTAATATCAATGACTTGCCAAATGAAAAAGGGAATTATATTTATTTGTGCCTTATTCGCAATGGAATACACTCTTGATAAAATTAGTTTTTCACTTAACTATTAATTAATCAATGCAATAGACAATATTAATATATGCAAAGTATATGGGCGTAGATATGAGGGGATATGAGGAATGGACCTCCCCCCCCCAACACTTTTTTTAGATTCTGAGCGGAGCGTTGAATGTATTGATTTTACAATGATGGGTGTTATTTTATTTGTGTCCGTCTTCAACTTTTGTGGCAGTAAAATGCATTTATAGTAGGAAAATGAATCTAGTTGGTACTTTGGGGGGTCAAAATTGAAAAGTTCGCAGTACTTTTCAAAGATGTCGGGAAAACAAAAAAAAATTAAGTTTATTCTTTGGTGTAACTCTAAACACATAAAATGTTGTTTTAAAATCTGAAATTTTCACCGAATATTTGTATTAGCATTTTCTATTAACCATAACATTTTTAAAATATCTTGAATTATTTATAGACATATAAGAAAATTTCAATTTTTATTAGTTTTTTAAAAAATATTGTCGATAAAAGATTTTTTGCTTGGTAAAAAAGCTTAAAATGTAATATACAAGGTTCCTCATAAGTTGTTTTTTGTGGAAATTAAAAAAATAATTTGAGCCTAAATCCGTAATAATTTTTTATGAGCGTCTTAAGTAAGAATTTTAACAAAATAATATCATTGTAGTTTATACTCACAATGACATTTTTAAAATGCAATTTCTTCGGCAAAAATGAATTCTACCTATACTGTGGTACTAATTCCTAATAGGTAGTAAAATAAATTACTTTAATCACAGTAAGAATATCTTCAAATCTACTTACTAATATTATAGGTCGACCGTCTTCATTCAAAATTGTTTTTCGTCTACAATGATTTTATATCATATTGAATTCAAATTTAAAACATCCGTTAAATTGACCCCTCTAGACACTTGTGCTATACAGCAAATCGGTACACGATTGCCCACTCAATATAATATTAGTGCGGGGGCACTACTCTGCGATTTATCTTAGAAACAATGAATATATATCTCTCCCCCTCCCAATAAAAATTAATGTCTATACGCTACTGCAATAGTATAGTACAGTAGTTACTTATCTGTATATTCTTAAAAATGTGAAGCCGTAGCCTGCCGTGCAACCATATATATATATATATATTATATAGTATTTTAAATTAAAAATATAGAATAATGTGCTTCGCCTATATGTGACATGGGACGTGTTATCTATCTTGTATCTACAGGTAGATATCTAAAAAAGAAGATTATGTTGGGGCAGTAGTAAACTTTACCGATTTCTAAGATTAGTAAACTCTCCCGATGGTCAACTCTATCGGCAAAACATTATGTTTACCTGAATGATTGAAGGAATTATAGTATAAAATATACTTGTCGTTTCAATTTTTTTATATACATATAATATAGTACCTATGTACAATAATTTTAACTATATTTTCATAGTACGTGTAAGAAAAACGTATATTCGTTTAAACAATAAAATTATACCTACCTATATTTTATCAATTATCTTAACATTAATAGATTATTCTCTCAATGAATGCACATCCATACCACCGGGTCCAGCCGCTTTGCTCTAAAAAGCATGTACAAATGAAATAATATTTATTTTGCGTCACTTTTAATAAAATCATTGTTCATGGTAGGTTATAGTTGGTTAATACATTTTTAAGTTTTAAATAATAATTGTTTAATTTAGAAATTCAAACTAAAGTAGTTGACATGTTATAATTGTACAACATTCTTGAATAATACAATTATTTAAAAAAGGTATTTCGTTTTTTAATCCTAAAGTATAGTTAGGTATAAGTTGGTTATGTATAGGTTTAGGTATAAGTTTTAATATAAACTAGTTAATAGAAATTAACTACCTAACTAATAGAAATTCACTTAAAATGTACGGATTAAATGCCTAGTCAGTGATTCATAATTGGTTGAAGGCATTTGAAGACCACTCGAGTAACAACTTATAGATTGGCTCCTACAAGCCTTTTTAAATTTTAATCAAAGCGAAAATATTTGTCTTAATTATCAAACTTAGTGTAATTAATGTTATTTACCCTTCATAAAAATTGACAGTACAATTTTTTTATAACACGATTTGTTGAGATATTTTTTTATAATTTAATCATACAAACATAAAAATTATAAAGCTTTTAATACTTCAATAATTATCATATGCTTACCTACGCACAGAACCATACTTGGGCAATTTTTAACATCAATGGAACAAAAAAATTTCAGATCCTAAACAATTTAACTTTATATTCAAAGACGTTGTTTCGCTGTTTTCTGTTAATAGTTATTAAACTTGTTCTGTACAACTTACAGGGATATTTACATTTAGGTCTGTCAATATTTGTATTTTTAAATTTAATTTTCAATTGGTATTTTGCCCCTTTCCCCTTCTAACATCTGATAATAATCTTAAACTCTTTATAATTATTATAATACAGTCTGCGTCCGGATATAATATTATTTTAAATCAGTAAAAAATTTGTAATTAAGTCTGATTAGTGATGAGTGATTGAGTAATTTTTAAATTCTTATTACTATTCTTAAAACGTAGATGTAAACAAGTAGCACGACGCGCGACGGTTTTCTCCGCTGTTAGACTTGTTTGAGTACCTACCTACTATCTACAGCAAAAATAGTTAATTTTACGCATTTATAATGTATTTTGTGTACAGTATACAGTGTACAACCTGTCAGTGTATATTGACGTAAATTCGAGGAGAATGGTATAACTATTACTTTCCTTCCACCATCCTTCTATCCCTTCCACACATTAGGTAGGTATGTACCTATATATAGGACAACCGTTCGAGTTTCCGACATGACCAAACTGTCGTTCAAACATCACGCAGGAACCTAAAAATCGTTCATATATGCATTGCAATGCACATTAAAACATCGACGACATAAATTTCAAATTGACCGTGAATTTATTATTATTGTCATCGGTTCAGCGCCGAATTCGACGCCGTTATGCTGAAAAATAATTTCGAGTTAAACTGATGCCCATATAATTATTGATACAAGTTATATTTTACATAGGTATTTATGTATGTGTGTGTGAGTGTGTGTGTGAGTGTGTGTGTGAGTGTGTGTGTGTACTCTACCGTAGGTAATAATATATAAGATGATTCCCCAAACGTGATCGTCACTATTTTATTCATTATTAATAATGCATTTATTCATATACTGGTTTTTGGATTACCTCCACCTATTTGACCATGGCAATATTTTATAATACAGGTACCTTACTCAGATTTTTTACACATTTTAAGGAGAATCTAGTGGCGATACTAACAACTTTATTTAAACGAGAATTTCTCTTTTTACTGAAAATTGTAAATTTGATAATTTTTTTTTAATAATATATATTTAGAATTGCGTCAAATCAATTTTAAAAAATCACTGGCTTGAAATATTATAATAAAAATTAGTAGCCCTTATTTGTAAAAAAAAGTTATATCATCGCAGAACACTCTTCATAAGTAAGATGACATAAAAATCAAAGTGTTTGAAAATATTATGGTCCTTAAGTAAAACTATGGGTAAACCTAGTTTACGTTGTTATCCTAAAAAAACTAACCAAACTTAGTTAAAGTTAATTTCAATTTAATTAAATTACAATTATTCAAGAAAATAATAACAACTTAAGTTAAGTTTGATGTAAATCGTATATCTTTATAATTAGGTACTAATTATCTACTACTTATATTAACATATTTTGTACTGTATGAGTCAAAAATTACTTGTTAATAGGTATATATAATAGGTTTGGTATAGAATAATAAATTAATAATGAACAAGCCAGGAACTGACTTTTTTTTATATACCTACATTTTATTTTTGTATAAGTAACTGCAGTTTAGTATACTGTACACACATAAATATTAGGTCCGTCGTTCTGTCGAACTTATTACTATTAAGTAACAATATTAATTACATCTACAAGTCGCACTTCAATGACAATATGAATATCTAAATTTTCTGAAATGAACATTTTCTAATTATATTCTTACTATCCACTATATAATAGGAGAAAAAAGTGGGCAAATACCTATAGGTACTGCTCTGATATCAGTTGTAGGTGTCCTCATAATCAGTAGGTCACTGCGATGGTTTATACTTTATAGAATACAATGATAAATATTATTGTATACGAAAAATACAATAATAATTTTACTAAAATACTAAGTAAATTTAACTAAATATTTAAATTGTTTCTATCGTAATTTATTTTACCATAAGGAATACAAAAAATAACATTAATATATACCTAATATACCTATACTACTCTTATACGTTCACGTGAACACAACAATAATATGCTTAATAACATGACGTATAATGTATATTATTATATGGGCACACTCGCGCGTGTTGCAATGGCGTTGCCAAACGTTCGCCTCTTTCCACGGCTTCGTAGGAAAACCTTCGTCAACACATCATAATGTAGGTATATTATTATGCACATTATATTAACATTATGCTATGCAGCAACGCTAGTTGCACTCGGATCGCATATTCTGCTCGGTCGCGGGTTCCATTCACTGAACTTGCCCGGAACTTAGGTCCGATATTATTATTATTGCGGTACTTTTTTTTCCATCTTAATATGGATAATAAAACACTGCAAACAGTGACCCAGTAACTGTTGTTTAATTGTTGTTCATTCGGTATTCGAGAATTAATTCTGCGGTTGTCCGTAGACCGTACAAGAATATTATTATATTATAATGTGTGGCGTATAGGACCTATATGTATAGCATGTAGCGTGTACACATTATATTGTGTCCGTCTATCCTGTATGATGCTTCGTTGGTAGATATACTACGTACCTAATATATCGTATAATATTATTTTATCGGGGACTTGAGTACATTTATGCGTGTTAGAAGAAAATTGTTTTACATTTTCCCCCTTTAAATATTTGTACTCGGTGCACAATATAGGCAGGTACTCCGTAATGGCGTATAGCCTGCAGGGTGGTGTTTTGGATTTTATATTACTCCGGAGCAGCCGTATAAATTTATACAAAAAGTATATTTAAAATAATGTTTCAGAAATCTAAACAATTCTTATTATATTTATGGTTCTGTATATTTTCATATATATGAAATATTATTTTTATGAAGATTTATTACTAACACATAGAGTGTTTGCACCGTCCCAAGTGCTATTTAAGTATAAAATTAAAACACTCCCTAAGAAAAGTCTTGGATACACGTCTGACATACCGGAGGTATCGTCTAAACTTTAAATAATTTTTACTAAAAATAACTACTGATTCCAAGCACGTATCCAGGAGGGTTGAGGGGCTTTATCCCCCCTCTTTAGACGTGTTATATTTATTCATATAGTTAATACATAATATTAATTTGATGCTTATAAATATGTTGGGTATCTAATTATATTATATTTGGATATTATATGCGGCTATATGGGGGTACCTACAAAAATTATACCTATTTAAATTTTTTCTAACAAAAAGAGTGTTGCCCTACTCTCCCCATCTCACCCATTTCAGTTTTCTAAATCCGTGCTTGACTGGTTTGTAACTCAATTTTTACGAAGAAATCGTTAGAAAAATATTTTGATTTAATATGAAGTATAAAATGTATGATGTCATTTAAAAAGTAAACATTTTAATTGATAATAATAAAATATAGTTAAATTTTGAATTTTTTTCTAAAACATTGTGCTGTAATAACTTCAAATTATGTAAAACGATAACTTAATCACATAAGCTTACCGAGATAATGATCGCATTTTATTAATAATAAAATCACCCAAGACAATATTATAGTAAAAATATTCTCGTGCGGTTTTGTATTTGTGATGATTGCGAATTTGTAGGTACCTACGCCATCCCTTCATCTATCAAGAAATCGGTTCTAAGCTCTACGACAAACAGTGATTTACAATAGTTAGGTAATTGTATTTACTTACTTACGAAGTTATAAATATAATATAATATAATATACATATATTAGTATATTATTTATATTATTTTTAATTTATTATTATAAATATATAATATAATACCTACGTAGGCACCTAAATGTATTATTGCATTCGCTCCGTTTGTGGTTTTCTAGTTTTATAGGTATGTGCGTATTATATATATGATAATAATATATAGGCTATTCACGGTTCATCAAGTTCGACGTTTATCAATAAAACGCGCGTGGCAGTTACTAGTTAGGTATATAATGATGTAGGTACCTATATATAATATATATATATATGCACGCACGTGATCCGCTGTGAAATTAATGTTTTCAAGAGAGAATAATAGAATCTTCGAAATGGATAGAATTATAGAAACGATTTGTTCCTAAACACGTTTCGTCTTCCAAAAATAACAACAATATATAAATTTCTAATTTACTACAGCTACCAAAACTTACTAAGACTTAATACCAACTAAATGTTGTTACACATTAAATAAATAATTAATCCAGTTAAAAGTCTTAATATTAATAATGTTAATGTCTATATAGTATATTATGCATAATACAACAGTAGATATACTGCAACCACATATATATTATATGAATGCGTATACCTATAACAACAATATATAATATTATGAAACATAAATTAAAACGTTTGTGTCAATGCTGCACGATGACTCCAAAAATAACACTTTTGTTCAATAACTATTAAAAAAATGTATATACCTACTGTCAGAAAATTGTACTTATCTAGTTATCTATATTGTTTTTTTATATTCATTATCAATAAGTTTTTATATAATGTATTTTTTTAAAAAAAAAACCGAGTAATTTAGTAATTCTTCTACAAAAAAGCAACTTAAATTACGTTTAAATTACTTAAAAAGTAATTTCGTTACAGTAACTTGTAACTTCAGTTAAGTCACTCCCCAACATTAACAATATATTGTGTATAATTCGTATAGATATATAAAAGCACCGCTTTCGGTATTTAAATATTTTAAACATATATTTATCATATAATAATATTCATGTCTAAACAGTATAAATGTAATTTTGTATATTTTATATTGTTTCTGCTGGTAGTCTAAATTTGATACCTACAACTAAATAATGCAGTTTTGTACAGGTTTATTTCCACTACGTTGTCGCAGATGGGCACTATATATAGAGGTATCCTACATTTTTTTAATTAAAATCGATTTCAGCGTCTGGCGCGTAGTAACGCTATATATTTGAAACAACGACGAAAACGCATCTACCTATATAGTCATAGCCATTATAAACTGCAGTGTTTTATTCACGTAAGCAATCAAAATGTAAAAATATCAACAAAAACAAACGTAATAAAACTTATATCAGTGATAGTTATATGAGTAATTTGATTTACGAAGGTTGAGCCGGTTGAGGTTACATCAAAAACATGTGACAGTATAATCTCGTAATGCGATTAGATTCCTATAATTCCTGATTAACTCATTATGTGTTTTTCATCAAAAACTGCACAAGTCCAACGTATATTTTAGTCTCTGCAGTCTCGAAGATTATAAGTAATATATAACATTTGGTACCTACTTATATATTTAAATAATAATAATAATATTACAATTATTATTATTATTATAATGATAAGAACATAATGAAAAACAGATGAGTCTGTTGTTTTTATTTAATTTTTTTCTTTTTTATCGCCAACGATTTCTAAAACGCAAGCAATATGCACGAAAACAATTATTATTATACGACTAGAGGCTGAGGACTGATTAATGCCGACAATGAAATGGGCAGGAATAGCAGGAACTTCGGCTCAAAACACTCGTTAACACTTTCCCTTGCCGATGATAATGATAACGGTGTTAATTATGTATGTCAGAGGTATTTTGAAAAAAGCTTTTGTTATTCCATATTATAATATGGTATGGATCTCGCTAGTCGCTATACAAGTCGCTAGTCGAAACTCTTTTACGTTTTATTTTCGTTAATTATTCTGTGGCAATTTTATCCACAGTGTAGAACATTCGAATTAGATAACTTATTTGTATCGCAATATTACACTTACGACATATTATATTTAATAAAAAGAAACGTGATGTAAAAATTACGCATTGCAGAAGTCGTATTTAGATTTTAAGATTAAATATATGTACCTACTTAACTATAATACGATTTGACCACCTGCAATTGCACGATTCATAATATAATAAAAACTCACCGTAGGCACCTACTCCTTAAAACTAGTTCATTAAAAAATTTTATCAATGGTGATGTATATTATTTTTCAATCATGTGTTCTTCTGCACTTCTGTGTATCAATAGCATCTACGATATTTATGTACCTATTAATTATTATATTATAATATTGTATATATAGTATACATATTTTATACTTATAGATAGGTACTATTTTCATTATCATATATTTTAGCATTAAGATTTTGTAAAAAAAACAGATAGGCATGTCCTAAAAACATTATTTTTATTCGTCCGTTTGACTATACACGTCATGCAGTATTTTAAAATGTAAAATTCGAAATTATTAAACGTTTATTGTACCTATGTGTTTTTTTTTATAGCTTTTTTATAGTTATTTCATAAACTACACACATTTATTAATACTGAGTTATACATAAGCATAAAATGTTTAAAATGTTAAATTAAAACTTTCTATAGCAACATTTTATCATTTTATTATGCGCTCAGTAATTTTTTATGTATATTAATATATGTTCTTAATGATTATCATTAAAATAATAATATAGATAATATATACATATCGTACATATTATAAACATATTACATTATGTAATAGCTGATAGTTTCCACATATTAATGTAAAATATACATTAACAAATAACAATTATCTGAATAGAATGGCGTGGCACATTAATTGGATAAGTAAGACCATATCATAATATTATAATATTATCATATTATAATCTTTAGTCGTTAAGCACTTATTTGTCTTTATTGGACAAATATGTTATCAGAAATAAAATATAATATGTTATGTTGATTAATTAACTCTGAAAAAAAATTTTCGTGCAGTTTGTATAAGAATTTGTATTTTAAGATTTTTAGATTCTAAACAAAGCGAGTAATAATGTACTCGTATATACATGCGCAGATACAAGGGGTCATTGGGGGAGGGGGTGTAGCCCCCTTAGGTCTTTGGTACTCAAAAATATTTCACTTTTGCCTGTGATATTACATAATATACCTATGCAATAAAAGATAATTTTGTTATTTTTATTTTTTATAATATAATGCATGTATGATGAATATTTTATTCATTATAAAAACTTAAACCCTGCCTGCTTTCATGTACTTAAAGTTAATTTTTTCGTCTAGCCCCTCCATTTTTTCATTTCTAGATCCTCGCCTGCTCGTATAGTCGTATACTATATTAGTTATACGCCGAAAAGATTTTTTCCCATGTCTATAACGATTCTTTTTAGAGCAGAATAAATGCTCAACATAAATTGTGGTTTTTGGTAGCAAATTTGATCTATAGTTGGTACTTAAAGTTAAGTTAAGTAGGAACTTCTTAGTACTTTGTTTCAATAATTATAAAAATAACCAAAAAAATGTAATTATAAAAATATTTATACTGGTTATAACTTATATTAACCTATCATTATAAGTATAACTTATAAGTTACTTATACCACGAACCTACTCTCACCATTACTATTAAATTACACATAAATATGAGTAACATGTACTCACATAAAATAAATGCATACCAAATAAGTACTAAATTATAACTTATGAGTAGATAATTTGAATCAATTAATAATTAAATGTAAACATATACTAGGTACATATTACATATACTAGGTACATATACTAGGTACATATACTAGGTACATATACTAGGTACTAGAATAAATATTGATAGATAAATTTATTTTTGTTTACTTTTCACAAATTTACTAGTAAATAATACTTATTATTCCCAATATTGCACTATGCAATATTATGTCACATATACGTGTCAGAGAAGTTTAATATTAACCTTGTAAGTTGTAATATTGAGTACCTATTTATTGTTATACTTTTATATGTTACATCAATGTTGTGGTGACTGCATCTCTGCATGTTGCAGTATTCATTTTATTAAACTATTCGTACAAAGTATTTTTTAATTTTATAAACATTTCAAAAAAATATTTTATGATAATATATATGTATCAATACCACTATGATAATATAAAAATATGTAAAGACAATAGGTAGATATAATTAATATATTGATATACATATTAACATATCATGTTATTATAATAATATTATTGAAATTAAATGTTCAAAAGGAATTTCATTTAAACGACCTAAAAGTCTAAAAATAGTTCAAGCTCTATAAAAATATGATTTACGTTCACGTTCTATTTGATATAAGTGAGTGTCGTTTACAAAATATAAACGAAGACGCGATGAACGTTTGTTCACGAATGCGTTCTTTCCAGACATTGGTATACTTATATAATATATTAATATGTAGTTTCACGCTATATTTTTGAATCAGAACCTAACGAAGTGTTCTAATTCCAATTATCCCGTAGTTTCCGTCATAGACATAACCTCCTTTTAAATAATTTTCATATTTTATTTATATCATGCACAATTCAGTTTCAATATGTACTAATGGACCTACCTAATTTACATTCCTAAGTCCAATATCAATCCGAAACGAACTATTTTATTCCATCGTCATTGGGATTGCAGTTCTGTGTATTCCTAAACCCTTCCAGAGATTTTGCATTAAATTAGGGCCTTAAATATTATATTAAGTCCCCGAATCAGAGGCCCGTATTTTACCTGTTATTGTTAGTAAATAATGTGTATTTTTTTCTAAAATATGTGAAAACAAAATTGAGTGTTGTGTACTTGTGCAGTGTCATTATAAAATATATTGTAGCTATGTAGTGCAGTCTAGAAATGTAAGATCTATAAAAGCATTAATATTTCAGGTATAAATAAAATTGTTATTTTACATTTAAATATACGTTTAATATATTTGTCAAAATTTGAACTAGGAATGTCCATATTAAGAATTTAAATTAATTATTATATAGTGGAATTTTTTTTTTAACCTCAACCTCCAAGCCAAAAAAAAAAGTACAAGTAAGATCCAACCAGTAAACCAGTAAACCACTCTTGAAGTTTAAGATCAACGCATATTTTTTACTATAGAACGCGTTGTGTAGCCGTGTAGGTATACATACAATAAGAGTATAAGACACAACCGTATTTACATAATAATATGAAAGCATATTATTTTATTTTACTTGTTTGTGTCAAACAAAATTTTACAATACAACAACGTAATAATAATTATTAATCAGAAATGATAACAAATCAAGATTAACAGCAGGTACCTATAATACAGTTTAATATGGTTCGCGGTCAAAGTACTTAGATAACAGTTTACAAGCTAACACAATTAAAATATACAAAACAAAACGTAGAGTTAATATAACAGAATGTCAGAATAGGTATAGAAAACAAAGTGAATTTAGAACTGAATTAATAAATCAGTTGGACCCTTGCTATACGCTTCATCCTAATTGGCCATTTACGGGAGTTATTATTGAAATAATATTACCTACTCCGCACAGAATCTAAAACATATTTAAGTTTTGAAATTTTAATATTTTTAAAATATTGTATTAAATTAATTTCTATGTCAAATACTTTAAGAGAATGCTACACACCCACACGTGTTACAGTCATAATTAAGAAACGACATTTTCACTACATAAAAAGGAGAACTTTGGCTGTAAAACGTCGTTTTTATTTATTCGATATCGGAACTACAAAAAAAGTTATTTAAGTTTAAAAAACACAAAAATAATGAATTTCGAAACAATTATAACTTTTTTCGTATTACTGCATGAGTGATAATACATTAATATCAAACAAATAAAAACGATATTTCACAGAATATTATAATGTTCTCAACTGTATTGTAATATTTTGGAGTCTTAACTATCTTAACTATCTTCACTACATCCTGAGTGGTTCTATCCCGCGCAAAACAGTTTTTGCTATGTTGTACATAATATTATTTTGTAAGACGGAGACAACACGTCATGTGGGTGTAACGTCCTCTTAAAAATACGGATGTGAAGCGCGTCTTGGTAAAGGTTCCGAGGAGGTAATCATCGTGTCAGGCGTCAGCAGTGTTGTCAAATCGCGGTCATTACGTGACATAATAAATTGTGATTGTGGTTGTGGTGACCGAGACACCGACAAACGGACTCCGCGGTACCAGGGTCGCATGGGCTAGGCGGTGTTCGTTCTTCAGTTTCGGCGTCGTTGTCAGTCGTGAAGGTGTCGATGATATTATATGATATTATCATAATAATATTGTGGCGGCGACGGCGGCAGTATATACGACGGCCATGTAGTTCAACAACCATCACATTCCCAACATACATCCCTGGTACATATATTGTGATCGGTCGCAGTGAATATTTTCAAAATGTTTCTAAAACGTTTCCACAATGTTGGTACAATGTTTCTACGGCGTCACCGATGAGCACAATTTATTCCGCGATTAACGGAGCGATGTTTTCAGCAACTTTTAGTATCCAATATTATATAATATTATGTCCAAATACTCTCATTATCAACAATATGAAATTAAAATTATATTTTTTAAAAAAACCGGGAAAGTCGCTCTGCTGTATGGCACAACTCGTCACTAAGTAGGTCTGAATAAAATATCATTGTACACGACGAAAAACGATTCTGAGTACAGACAGTCATTTTGATATTTCTGTTAGTATACGAGTATTTCTGTTCGTAAATAGTACTGTACTACTGTAGTAGTTTATTTACTATTAATCATATAGCTGAACCAATTTTTGACAAAAACAAATTGCATATATTATATTGCTATTGTAATATTATTATAATAATATTACACATTTGATTAGTTATTACTATTATAGTTGTTATTAACTTTTTACTAAATAGTCAATACCGACGCACCGCAGAGTGGTGTGAATAGGTTTGTCGTATAAATTATCTTAATTTTAATCTAAATATTTTGAAAAACTCATTGAGTATATTATAATGAATACTAAATAATAATACCTATGATAATGGCGCAAAAATATGCAAGTCCATAAATAATACCTAATAATGTTTTAAGAATTATATTGTAATTATTACAACATTACAATCATTATATCTACATTTGTTAATTTTTTGATTAATATCCAATATTATCAACATTTGAAATTGAAATGACTATAAATAAAAATGCTTAGTACATATTATCTATTTTTGATAATTATATGTTTTTATAAGACGGACTTATAAGTAACCATGTTTAAAATTTTAAATCTATAGCTATGAAAACTGAATATTTTATACATATTTCATTATTTCGTATCTACAAATTTATAAACTTTGGAGATTTTAACTTTAAATGCTTATAAAAAAACCGTGCATATGTAACTTAAATATTTATGAACTGCTATAATATATCAACTTAATATGGGGAACCTTGAATTCAATTTTTTAACTTTTTGATCCAACGAAAAAAATTGTATTTACATTTAAAAAAAAAAAACTTAAAAATATTATAAATTTCAAATGCCCTAAAAAAAAATTCAATAAGAGTCAAAATATTTAGACAATTTTATAATGTGTAGATATTGATAAAATAAACATTTGATGAACATTTTAAGTATCTATACGGTTATTTGATTTTGAATTACAAAAAAATAAAAAAAATTGTTAGATGAGAATTCGTTAATTTATTGGTGAAAATCGAATGTTGAAACTTGAAATGCTCGTAAATAGTGTACTTGACTTTAAAATAAACTTTTTTTTTTTGTTATAGATAGGAAAACTTATTAGGAATCTTGTATTATATTTTAAAATCTTAAGTATAAATTAGACAATTTTTTATGTATTTCTAACACAAAATAATTTGCAAATTGTTGTGATTTTGACGAATTTTATCTAAGCTACTTCAGGCGCTCATAAAAAATGTTGTGGATTTATGCTCAACTTTTCATTTAATTTCCACTAACTATATCTTATGAGAAATCTTTTATTAAATTTTCAAGTTTTTTGACCGAGCAAAAATTTTTTTATCGACCATAATTAAAAAAAACTACTACAAATTTAAATTTTCTTTTGCCTATAAGTAGCTCAAAAAGAGGTATAAACTAAAAATGTCTAATACCTACAAACATTTAGTGAAAATGTAATGTATCTACGGTATTTATTTAGAGTTACACAGAGTTGTCAACAATTTTTCCTTAATCTCGATAATAATATATAAATGTATAAATGTATTGTATTTTACTATTGATGTATATACGATAGAATAAATGAGAAAATATTCTTGGCTAAAATATGAAAATTATAGGTATACGTATTATTATTTGAGTGGCAATTTTGTTATTTTGATATTGACACAAAATGGTCAATAGGTAAATTTTTCTTTTTATATAATACAATTATATAGCAATAATAGTGTACATGTTATAGTAACTAGTATCAATACATTATATATTATTATTTATTGATTACTTTTGGTACAGCATAATACAACATACATTTAATTTGACAATTTGAGTAATATCGATTTACCCATATTTAAATACCCGCTAGGTAACTATTTTTATTAGAATATTTTTTAATTTTTTTTTTTTATTATAAAAATACCTGCGGCGATGTAGGCCATTGGGATAAAGCTATTAGAATATTGTTATATAGATAAAAGCCAATAAATTATTAAATTATTGCGTATACTACAATAATTGTTAGTATAGTGGACGCTCCGACGAAGGTAAACCGTTGCTTGTCGTATGATAAATAGTTAACACAATATTGTTTTTCATAGTTATTTAGAGATTATAAAACGTAAAAAATATTTGATTATATTATGTGCGTTATTGTTATGCAACTTCTCCTTATAATAGTAATACCAAATTACAAATATATATTATATTACATTTATTGCACATAACTCGGGTCATAACTGTGGCCCATTGATAGCGGACTGTGAATTAAAAGTAGATGCTGAATTATTTATTTTTACATATTACATAATATATTTAAATAATTAATAGCTATGTATACTGTTATCGACACTGAATAATTCTGCTTTAATCAAGCATTTTCCTTGCAAGGAACTATTATATTACAGTGGTGAATATGTTTTAGTAAATATTTTTATTTTAGAACACACGCTATAATAATTTTGATGGAAAAATAAATTATAAGCAATAATTAAATCGGGTTAGCCATATTATCACTTATACCAACCTGAGAAATGAGGATATATTTTCAATACTAAAGTATACTACCTATAATTTTATATAATGGTATTAAACGATTTGGAGTCTACGGAGTCTCGCTATTGCTTATACTGATGGTTTCATATATTTTATTTATTTTTAAAAATGCAACTATCCGTGGGTCTAAAACCTTTATAAGTTTTAACTAGAGATCCTTAATTCATAAATATATTAAGGCTCTCAAAGTTTAACTGTATACCTATATATTATGCCCTATTGTTTTAACACTATCGTATACAAGTTGGTACTAGATGATTTAAAATCCAAAAGCCAAACTAAAAATGTATAAAAGTTCATACAATTTATTTTTTTGTTTTGTACTAACATATTATATTATTCATTGTTATTAAATGTACATAAATATATTAAATTTGGGGTGGAGGTCTAAATTTGGGGATTAGCTCTTGCCTCCCCCCCCCCCACCGGTTGTGACGATATGAAAAGTTATGATACTAATATTATACGACTATCGCGTTAATTACGGAAATACATTTATATATATATATATTATTTATACATAGTTGGGTATGGCATAACCAACATTATGCCTAAACAGTAAACATCTTTAAACGTACAATTCTTCTGTACGTCTGTACCTCACTGAACTCCTCCTAAATGGATGGACTGATTTTGATGACATTTTTAGTGTGCGTTTGAGTGTGTTCCTGGATGGTTTGGATTCACAGTTGGACCCGGTAGGTAGGTCCAGCCCGGAGAGGTGCTCAAAACCAGGATTGTGTGATTAAAGATGGAAATTTTTATTTATAAATTTGCTATTATGGTTATACAGCCTACAGATTATAACAGTAATATAGGAGAAATTGGTTAATTTTTTTGTATATAAATAGTTTACATTGGTTACTCGGGCAGATGAGAAGCATGCATCAATTCGTCGCTTTTATGGTTTCGAATATATTATATTATAAATTGTTTATTACCATTTTCCAGTACTTAGGTAAGTATACATAAGTCATGTAGGTAGGTACGTGAATCGTGATTACCGACATATTTAAAATGTGTTAATTAGATATAGGTAGGTAACTGTTTCGTATAATATTATTATGTCTTATAATAATTTATAAAACTGGTAAAACGGTAGTTTATTCATTATTTATAGAGAGTAGAGACCAAAACAACATGGAGAAGTGCAAATTAAAAATGTTTGTACGAGTAATGTAGGTATTGGCCATATTATAATATAAAGGATTATAAATAAGTATTATTATAATTATTGTAAGTACCTATAAAAGTAATAATTTACGAATTAGTTGTCTTATAATAAGAGGTGGAAAGTTAAGGAAGGGAAATGAATGAAAACATGTTGTGACGACTTGAGCATGCAGTAATGGGAGAAGTGAAGAAAATGGAAAACCTATGGATGGTGTGAACGGTGAATACCACAATGTGTTTGGTAAATGCAGAGAGAAAGAAAAATAATAATTAATTAGCGAATTTATTCGGTGTGTGTATATAATTATACGGCCAGGTTAGTCTAACAAGACCTTTATAGGACATAGGTGATGTATTTATATAGTGATACTGCTATGTGTAAAATGAAATACAATATTTCAACATAAGTCAGTCAGCTTACCTATAATTATATTAGTACCGCAGTTTAATATTAAATATGCTATAGAAATAATAATATTTTATAATTTTATATTAATATAGTGAAAATTGACGTAGTGTGTTCTAAATAATTTGGAAATTATGACCATTGTTAAAACTCAACGAAATAGTTATTATTAGCAAGGTTGTCCATAAACCAGTAAAAAATTAAATTTAAGTTAAAAAGTTAAGTTACTTTTGACTTTAAGTTAGATTTATTTCCATGTTACGAAGAAACTTAAGTGAATTTCACACTACGCCTAGTTCGAACGCGTGCCTTTAAAGGTTTTTAAATTTTACATTTTAGCCCATATAAACTTTTTCTATTCTCTAACATAATTTATTTACCTATTATATATCTTACAATCGTAGCTACGCAATCTACGTTTTAATGTTACGTATGATATTTTAATATTTGAATATCTACCTAAATGAAACGTTTATAAACATTTGTTTATATTTTATTTTCGAAGTAATTATTTTTCTTTCAAACCCGTTCAATGCCACAATATTAGTGTCGTACCTACTACCATTGATTATGTATAGTATGTACTATGTATTATCAATTCTACTTCCTATATACCTTCTGATTACTGACTATGTGGTTCGCATGACGCATTGAATATATATCCAAATATACTTACTAAAAGATTAACAATACTATCATATCCAACAACCTAATTGTTTATGTATCATTTATTTTAAAATCGGTTGTATTATATTTTTACATTTGAAATAATATAATAACTAATATAACAACATGTCAGCAACATAAATGTATTCTTATTGTCATGTTAAAAATTATGTAATTTAAATATTGTGATGTATCGTCTATTTTATTAGATCATAGTTTTAAATTTACTTGGAATAATTATAAAAGACATATTATTATAACAACGTTCAAATGATAAGTCACAATAACATTACGTGAAAAATTATCTGAATGAGAAAGGGTTTGACAAAAATACACATACCTACGTACATCATATTTCTTTAGTTGCAATACAAAAAATATCATTTATATAGACTTAAATATTTTCACTACTACTTGCGTTATTTTTATTTAGGTACCTATATAATACACAACGACATTTTCAAAATATTATGATCGATTTTAAGCTGATTATACGACGAACCTATATTCACATACGGTATGTCAGTATATTAACTTAACTCGTTCCATTCAGACTCTAAAATATTAAGAAACAAAAAGTTATGTATTTTTTATATTTTTCTAAGCTATATGGTCTTTTATTTAATAATTGTGTCCCTGTCTTATATTCTTATTCTCTAAAAACAGTTAGGTATTATAACATCTAAAATTGATTTAAACGCTAAACATGATTTATTTTTAAAAATCTTATGTGTACCTCATGGTCGAATTAACATTATTACTGTTTATATTACAAATAAAAACACACAGATAAATGTAGTTGTATTGATAATACTATTATGGTGTAATGTGTAAATGTGTTCGATGATATTTATAATATCTAATCTGGCGTGAACTCAAAACGAGAGTCACAATCGTGAAAGTCTGATACGCGATTTATACAATATATTTGTAAACAGTGTAACATATATAACACGTGAAACTGAGGAAGGAAACCGATCTAATCTTGCGTTTCATTAAAATTTAAAATATTTGCATATATTTACAAATGTATAATTATACTGTGATTGTGTAATATGTGACTTGTGACTATACTGTATTCCTAGGTAATATTATATCAAATACGTTCATTGTTTATTTGTATTGTGTATTTTGTACGTTTATCTGTACATAATCGCATTCACATATTAAAGGTAGTTAATACATATATTATAGGCATTAACCTTACTGCAGTACCTAATAAATTTAAATCGTATTCGGTATATACTTATAGTATATTATACAAAACACTAGTCGAAAACGACCGAGACAACGGTCAAATATACTGTATATTGTAATAATGTATACCTACATAATATCTACTGTATAATAAATAATAATATTACTATAGGTACATCGAACCACTGGAGAATATAATATCGTAGGTACATAAATAGTCTGACCGGTCCAATTGAGTCGACTGTCGAGCGTAGAGTAGATTAAAGTTGTAGTGCTCTGCTTAATATAACGTATCGTATAAATAAGAATAAATTACTGTTAAAATGAAATATTTTCGTCTATACGGACATGAATATAAAATATAATTTATACATTGTATGAAAATATATAAATGAGTGTGTTGCAACAATATTACACTACGGCAACACAACACTATAATAATATAACTTGAAAGTATAAACGCGAGAATACGCTATTTTAATATTTGATCCTACCTATCCAATTGAAGGGCAATTAATATAATATATTATAGACGCCTAGCAATTTGATGCACTTAATCGAATACTTTTTACAACTTAAGGTAGTCGATTTAGCACAACAGACTTATTAGTATTGCAAATCCGCACCACACGGTATTTTAATATTTACTATTATTATTATTACTGATACTTAATGATTAACGAGAGATATGTTTACGTTGTCTATATTTTATTTTACGTTAGTCTTCCTCGTCTATATAGATTTCAGAAAAACGTTGAACAATTTTGGAAAAATATGTTTTATTTGTGTTTGATGTACCTGAATTCAATGTACCTACTTCTTATGTAGTATAACTGAGTCTATTACCAATAGTATATATAGTCATATAGACATTAATACGCCCAATGAGTTAGATAGTATTTTTTTAGCGATTTAATGTTTAGAATTTCGTGCTATTATGATAATATTTTGGTCTAAACTTCTAAAAACTTCTAAGGCTTATACGCTTATAAGACTTTGTTGTAACTTATAAGTATAATTAATTCAGGACCTAAATTGGGAGTAACAATAACGACACACTTTTTGCTGTACAAAAAAAAAACGTGTAGGTAGTGGTATTATTCTATGTATAATTTATTAATTGTCATTAATAATATTTTATTCCAGTATTTGGCTGCTACAGTAATAAATAAATCCTATAATGTAATAAGTTTTGAAATAACCTATAAGTATTGTGTTGGTATATTAGGTAGGTACATCATAACTATGATACCACTCCCCTTGAGAATTTAGACTTATAGTAAAATTGGTCCACACTGTTAATTAATTCATGTATACGCCAATTAATTTTATGGTCAGTAGATACATCTACAGACTAATTGTTGACAGTATTCAACTTCTGCAAGTAACCTGATTGTAAATTTATAATTAAATAGCGTTGGCAATTAATGAGATTGGACGCCGTCCAGTATTCCCAGTTCTTACAACTCACTAGCAGGTGCGGATTAAAAGTTGTATAAAAAACTCCAAATAAATGTACACAGTAGGTATTTTAAATAATTGGATAGTAGCCGTTAATGAAAATATTGTTCTAATATTTTAGCACAGTTTAACCGGAATAATAAAGTTAATTTTATTATTTATTAAATTTAAAAAGTGAAAATAAAATAAAAGTAAAAATTAAATTATTCAAATACATTTATGCACCGGTTGAGTTTTAAAATGTTAACAGTTAAACAGTATTGACACTTATCAGTAACTTCACTAGAGTAGGTACCTATATAATAAATTGTAATACCTACCTAGTATTATTATTTCGATGCTTATAAATATATTTAGGCAGATTATAATTTAAACATGACATATTTTAACTTTCTTCGGATAAGAATCGGATAAGACATCTTTTGATTTAGACAGCAATAAATGTAATTATAAAATCAAACATAAAATATGAACGGTATCTCCTCCGTGAACAATCTTTGGATTTTGCGTGTATACGGTACCGGAAAATAGGAATTAGCGGTTGTCCATAGTAATACCTTAGTGATACCCATGATTATGTGTATAAATAGGAAAACAACGGGACCCATCGCAAGTCATACATACCTAATATAATTATAAAATTAATATCTATTAGACGTTTTTTTTTTGTTTGTGAAATTAATCGTTATCCATTTTGGTCACAGGAGAAGACCGTGACCGGTTGAGGTCATGACGACGCAATGCGGTCCACCGACGGTCTGCTGGCACTGCTATGGGTCTTCATCGCCATAGCTGTGACTGCGAGGACGCCGCGTGCCGCGGCGGCTACGTGCCCACAGCCCAGTGATGCCGTCCGGCGGTGCAAATGTTCCAGCCGAGACAACGAAATACAGATATGGTGAGTGTTCGCAAATCTGAATAAATTCTGATCCGTGTTCCAAACCGTATACATGGTACAAGGCATGTGTACAGGGGCATTCGCAGAAATTGGTCAAGAGGATGGATGGAAATATTTTTATCTTTAAATTTTTAGTTTCACTATTCGATTACCTATATATAGGCTTATAAGCGATAAGTACCTATAGTTTTCTTCCAGAATGGTGGAGAATGTAAAAAGTATTCATGAATTATAAATGTCGATAGTTAGTTTTAAAACGTAATCTTACAGATGGCAGAATTAATTTTAATTAATGGACATGTAATTTTAAATTAACAAACACATTTTTATTTGTATTTTATACATATAATGTATGTAGTGTTAGGTACCTACTTCCCACTGTTTTGATAGTTTCAGAAAATGTATACAATTAAATGTTTCTAGGTTCTTTATAATAAATAAATAACAACCAATCCATTTAGAAATTAGCTTATTAATTCTTTTACAAATTAAAAAATCAAAAACCAAAACATAACTCTTATTAATTATGAATCAAACTAAGTCACTGATACCACTACCGACGCATTCTATGAACATTAAAATTGTTTATCAAGCAACCCCTACTTACCCCCCCCCCCCCCCTGGACATTACCAACGTACGCCCTTGGTACCGTATACGTATTTTCATGCAAATTATGAACGTATAATATCCATACCGTCCAATGTTCATACTCCGGCACTCAAGCCCGGATTAAGACCTTCAGGGGCCCAGGGGCCAATACACGGTTGTGGGCCCCATCAAAAAAAACAATTCTTTAAAATTATAAAAGTAGGTATACAATAAAACAAATTTAAACCTTTTTATTTAAATATGATAATAATAATAATAATAATAATAATAATAATAATAATAATAAATGATAATATATGATAATTAATGAGAATAAAAATATTAAAAACATAATTTTTTTTTTAATACATATTTACAAATAAAATTAAGTATTGTTTAAGTAAAAGTTTTTTATCTAGCTTTTTGAGTAGCAAATATTTCTAATGTTTTATCGAAGCTTAAATTTTGAAGAACATCATTTTCTGTTGATAAAATCATTAATGATGACAAATTATCTTGTGTTTGTGAAGATCTATTTTTATTTTTAATTCTGGCCAACTTCGAAAATTCTCTCTCTGCAGTACAATTAGCGACAGGAATGGTAAGATATATTCTTAAAGCAATATGAATGTTAGGAAAAATATTAATAACATTACATTCAGTTATCCATTCAAATATCTTGAGTACATCACTTCCATCAAATGTTGGTTTTAACTGATCCCAAAACTGCTTGAAATGTACTATTTCATACTTTATTGAATCATCAACATCATCTTTATATACACTAATGCATTTGTTAACACTTTCCTCAACATCAATAGTAGACTCAACATGTAGTCTAGTTAAGAATAAAAAAATGTCAACTACTACACTATATGCATTTATTCTTTTGTCCAGTTCTGAGCAAAATTTATCAACTATTACATAATGTGTTTCAACCCAAAATTTATCAATACCACTAAGTGCAGTTAAAGTTTTATTCAAACAAGAAAAAAATTTAAAATAAAAATATTCTTGTAGGTACTATAAAAAGTGAAAATTATCACTCGATGTAATTCTAAGCCGAGAAGACTATGGGTCCTTTACACACGTGAGCCCCAGGGACTTGCCCCCCTGCCCCCCCCCTTAATCCGGGCTTGCCGGCACTCGACATAAAGTGAAATCAACAAAAAAATCCGTTTTTTTAATGAGTTCAGCATAGGCAACATGTAAAGTGCTTAGTAACTTTATTATGATCATATAATATTGTGCGATTAAAACTTTATAACTTTATAACGCCTCAGACTTGTGAAAAGTAAAAACAGATTGTAATTTATGATTAGCTAATAATTTTTTTTTATTTATTTATTTATTTATTATTAAGTTTAACGGGACAAGCCCTTTTACATAGGATATAATACATAATAATCAAGAACAACCATACATATAAAATAATTAATACAGTTTGAAAGGTGAATTATAACAAAAATTTACATATATATAAAATAATTAAATTTCAATTAGATAGTAGGTATAAAGCTTTTGATTTAAAAGATTCACGAGACATAAAAAAGAAATCGACTTCATTACAAATTGAATTACATAATAATAGAGCTCTAGGAAAAAATGAATCTGAACATATTTTTTTTTTATAAAAAGGTACATAAAATAAACAAGAGTTTCTAATCGAATAATTATGAGTACAAAAACTAATTTTACTTAATAAATCAGAACAATCAATATAATTATTAAGAAGATCATAAATAAACATGACGTCAGATAACTTACGCCTAACCTCACAAGGCTGAATATAAATAGAATTAGCTACTAATGAAAATGAATCCCTGGAAATAGGTAAGTTTAAACGAAACGCTATAGACTTAAGGAATTTATACTGAATATTTTCAACCAATTTATCAGTACAATTTTGAGCCCAGATTATTGAAGCGAATTCAGTATGTGACCTAACAAGAGAACAATAGAGCATCTTTAATGTAAATACATTTTTAAATTCCTTAGTATTTCGTATAATTTAATTTTATCACGATATTTATTTGTTTTTCATTTGTTTATTATTATATAGTTAACCCGTAATTATATGCAATAGCGTGTATTTTCGGAAAGCAGTGTTGTATAGAATAATTTAAATAACTTATAGAGCACTATTTCGGAAAATGTATTTAAGCGATATTCAAATACTAAATAATTGCAAAAATTCAAAATAGGTCTCGAAGTCTCCTGGAGTTAGAAACAACTGGATAAATGCATATTCCCCTCATCAAGAAAATCCTATTTATACGCTTCTGTCCCTATGACCCTACTAGGTTAGGTATAAGTAATGATATAAATAACATATTATAATAATATTTACTACCATAAGAAATAAATACTGAACCACCGTTCTCCTTCACTCAGAATCTTTTTTATATTCAAATTTTACACAATCATTATATAGACTCAACTGGCTATAGTTAGCTACCAAAAATACAACATAATGAGTTCCTTGGTTTTTTTTTTTATCGATTTTGTCGAAATTTCTTATATAGTTAATCGCAGCTCAAAAAAGCTCAAAAATATATTGTAGGCACGAATGCACGATGAGCATTTAATTTTAGACTTTAATATCGTCTATAATAAACATGTAAAATTAATGTACGTTCATGCAATTTTTTCTTTAAAATGTAACTGAAACAAAATTACAATTTTACCTTAGTTACTTTCAACATCTACCAAACGACTATTATTATTGTCCAAATGAAAAGTTGAAAATAGTGATTGTTTATCGATTTTCTAATTTTATTAGTCAGTGAATTAACGTATAATTGCATAATATTTTTAACTATTTTAGATTTAACAAATACAGTGTACATTTTTACTTAGATTTAATCATATTGACCAATGCTATTTGCTACTAATAGTTAAATACCAGCTATCGTTGACAAATAAAATCATAAATATCATTAAAATGTTACACAGATACTACTTAAGCACATACCTACCTATATTTATATAAGCACTACCTATTAGCAGTAGGTACATACATTACGTTAGTATATAGGTACATTACGTTTAGCAAATTATTATTATTATTATAGATAGGTACTAGGTACTATAATATAATTATAGTTACTTGTAACTTCCTATATAGTTATCTGTGGATATAACTGATTCACATAGGTACCTACCTACATGAACTCACTGTGATAAATTGAAAATGCGAATTCACGTTTTATAGCATAGGCGAAAATCGCAGGGCAGCTAAGGCTAATTGATAGGGGTGCTAAGCGCCCAAGCATCCTGAATGCTATATAAGTATAGGTGTATATAATTATGAGAGCAATAATATAACCATAAAAGTAGGTACATGGTACATCGTAATTTTATTATGCCTATTAAATTATTATCTTGAATAATTCATTATTTCAGCTTACGAGAGAAAATGTTTATAATTTAGGTACCTATATCATAACACAATTACCTATTCATTTAACACTTCAAACAATTGAATATTTTTTAATAATATAATAATTAAAAATATTGTTTTGAACAAAATTGACTTTGTTTTTTGAAAACGAATAGCCGTAAATAATATACTAATTATACTTGATATTTTTACCAAATATGTATATAATCATTTAACTAATTTTTAAGTCTAGGTAGACATGGTAATTTTTTTTAAATATTTAGACTATTTTTAGAACTATTAATACCATATTATATGGGCCTCCACATGAGTTTTTAACTCAGTGAGGCACAGTAATCTTTTTTGATATAAAAAAAATAATATATTCACATTTCACACCGTTCTGCAAGTATAGGTATCTAATATAAATAAATTATAAAATATTCTTAGTGATAGAGGCTGGGTGGTCGGATTTATCGGCATCAATATTATTATTTTATACTTTATAGTAGGTAATCTAGCTTACGGTATTACAGGTGCCTATATTAAACAATACAGTCCATATTTTTTAAAATCTTCATTGAGCTTAGACAAAAAATATATTCTCATTGCATTCAATATTGCAAATTTTTCGGTGGTCCGTTAATAACTAGATACAATATTGATGGTTTGGAATAATTTGACCGTAGGTAACGATACCATGATAGTAATAAATAATAAAGGAAGATATTTTTTTTACTGTTCTTCAGTTTATCCCAAGTGAGATTGATTGGTCATAATCGTCTACGATATTTGTAATCTTTATGTAAAATTTGAAACCAGGCTCGGTTAATCACATCCATTCTTTTAAAAATTTATTTTGTGCGCCCATATTATGTGGTTGTATCAAAACTAATCTTTACTATAGGTACTATTATTTGCACGTGCCGCCGTCGTGGTTTTTAGAAACGTTTTTATTATGTATAAATGTATTGGTAGGTACCTACCTATAATTAGGTATGTTTTGTTCCTTGTGATTGTTTTGACACGCCATTATTTTATTATCTACACAATAGGTAGACGTAATAAGATAGATTTCATCGTTTACCTGTAAGAATATATGTTTTTCACGATTATGTTGTTATAAATAATACGTGTACCATATCCACAAGTAAATCGAGAGACTTTCAATTTATTTATGCCTTTAATTTATAAATTATATTACAATTTATACTTTTATCTAGAGTTTGTCTTTCTAGTTTATATTGATATGGGTTGAGAATTTAATAAATAGGTACCTACCTAGTTTAGTTCATACGCGGGAACTGCTATTACGCATTATAATTATTAAAAAGGTACACTAACAATAATGATTAAAATATTTTTATCATTTGCTAATATTAATGGGATTAGGTATATAAATGTAAATAATATGAATGGGATTCAATTATATTCAGTTGCACGACTTGAATTAGATACCTATACCTATTTACGTACCAATTTAAATGATTATTTCATATTTATATATATCTTTAAGTATAAATTATTGTTAACTGTAAATAATTTCAGATTTATTATACCTACTTGTCAAAATGTACAATATTATATTATTACAATTAACTCCTATAAAAATTCCATAACATACATTTTTATCATTTTAAAATTATTTTTCATAAAAAAGAAAATGGTCTTGTGTTTTTTTTTATATCTTTAGTCCAAACACTTATTAAAAATATTAGTTCTATTTAATCAGTGTAATTTACTATAGAGTTTTAAAATAGAAACATTAAAATTAGTTTGTGAGATTAAAAATATTCGCAATATAAAAGACTATTGTTTTTTTTTGCACTTCCAAATATATTATACAATATCAAATCAAATATTTTCTTGTGTTGTTGTGTAATTTGATATTCAAATTATATGCATAGTAAGTATAGTGAAAGGAAACTTAATTTCTTAAAAAGAGATTCGTTAAGTGTAAACAACCTTTTATAAAATCCTCTCTCTTTTGTCTTAATACAAATGTAAGTTTAGAAAGAAATAATCATTAGAGAAAAAGTATTATTTTACCACTTAAATAAGTTTATCTACATACTTGTAGCTTACTTGTTTTATATTTATTTTTATATTTATATTTATGTTATAAAGGATTTCTTATTTTTTTACTGGTCATTAATAATTTACTTGATACTTCAAATTTCAGGTGTAGTCATGGAGATTCGAAGACCATATTGGATGAGTTGAAGCAGTTAGCCTCATCCGTAACTGATCCAATTGACGAACTAATATTGGAAAACAATGCCATTTCGTCAATGCCTGCCAATGCTTTTTCAACTTTAAAAATTATACGATTAATGTTACGAGAAAATGGAATTCAAAAAGTTGCCTCCAACTGGTTGTCTGATCAAGAAACAAGCATATTAGAATTATTCATAGTAGAAGCAGAACTTAGAAGTTTTCCAGAGGAAAGTTTGATGGTTTTACCTAGACTAGAAGCGCTATCGCTAATTGCAGGTTCACTGACTCGACTACCAATAATATCTGGCTTAGCTAGATTGAGGTATGTTCAAATCGAAGCATCTTCACTGATAAACATGGGGACAGGAAATTTCTTGGGGTTGCCATTTCTAGAACAGTTGCATATCACTGGTTCTCCAAAAATGCAAAAATTGGACGTAGGCACCATACAAGATTTGCCTCGACTATTTTTGCTAAATTTCACGGATTGCGGAATCACGTGGATGCACCCTAGAGCTTTCGCTCGCTTGCCATCACTTATTGAACTATCATTAGTCGGCAACAAGCTAGCTGATGCGTCCAATATCGGAGGAGCAATTAGAGATTTGACCTCATTGACTACAATCAGACTAGATAGAAATGAATTAGAATTCATTAATGAAGCCACATTCGTAGATATACCATCATTACGTCACGTTTATCTCTCCGCGAATAAGATAAGTGACATACGCAGGGGAGCGTTCCATCGAATGCCCAATCTGAAGTCAATCGATATAAGCAAAAATCAAGTACGTCACATCCACCCAGAGTCATTTACACCCGTCCGTGATAACAATCTAGAAGAATTATGGTTATCCGAAAATTCCATAGACAACGCGATGACAATAAGACTAATTTTAGACATGTTTCCTAAACTTCGTTTTCTGGATGTCAGTAGGAATCAGTTACAGGACATAATTTATGGATCAGTACAGGGACATTCAAGACTAGAAATGTTGTATTTAGAACATAATAAACTGCAAAGGGTTGGCAGGGAAACATTTACCGCAATGCCTATGTTGAGAGAATTGAGATTGTCCAATAATTCACTGTCCAATTACTTAGCAATTCCTTTATGGAATTTACCCATGTTAAAAGGGCTTGACATATCGTTTAATAAATTTGACAAACTAGAGCGGCGTATGCTAGCTACATTACCATCATTAAGACGATTTGATATCAGTCACAATATTGTTTCGTCGTTGGATCCGACCACTTTTATCGATACTCCAAATTTAGAACATATCAATATATCTCATAACAACATAGATTCTATAAACTCTCTAACACTATCCCATTTATATCATTTGTACGAATTTGATGCAAGTTACAATAGACTTAACCAAGTACGTATTTTATTTTAGATATATTTAATATTAGTTTAGAATATACAAATGTAATAATTATATGAATTTAGTTTCTTTTACTGATCAAACTAAAATGATTCAGCTAATATCCTACGATTATGATTAAACTTATCTCGTTACGTTAAGTTAAGTTAAAGTTTAAACTATTATTTCTCTCAATATGTTTTGATTCACAAACGAAGTCGTAGGTACCTTCATGTTGTTTTATTACACACTTATAATCTGAGAACCACAGTGTAAAGGAAAAATAAACATATGGACAATTTTCTTGTATTACATCTGTATTTTAACTTATAAATGTGTATGCAATTTTTTTATATAAAATCACTATATAATATTATAAATATTTTTTTTAAATTCTTATTGCCATGCATATACCTACTAAAAATAAAATATAAATATGATTTACAGTTCGTAGGTGGTATGCCAAGAGCCATCGAATACTTATACTTATCTCATAACAAAATAATGAGCTTGCCAAGTGATAGTTCAACAGATTTACATCTACCAGCATTGAAGCTTCTTGATGTTTCAGGTAACCTAATAAATCATTTTGTTATAATCGGTATGTGTTTTATTTTATCATAGGCTTTGATACTAAAATAATATAATAATATGTTATATTTTAAATGTTTGATTATAAATGAAATGTATTTGTTTAGATAATGGTATTCATAGAGTACCATCGAATTCATTGACTGCTTTAAATTTATTGCGTTGGCTCTATTTGGGTGGCAATTCAATGCAACAACTGGATAATGGGGCGTTTAGTGGATTAAACCAATTAGAAATTTTGACATTAAATGACAATAAATTATTAACTATACATCCAAATACTTTTAAGGAGTTACCTCTTCTTGTGAGTTTGAATTAATAAAATTAAACACATAAAATATCTAATTTATATTATTTTTTAGAACGAATTAAATTTGAAAGGTAACAGATTAGAGATATTAGAACCTTCTTTGTTGGCTAATAATGAAAAATTGAAAAAGCTCGATGTAAGTCATAATAGACTAACTGAAATTCATGAATCATATTTTTCTGTTAATAAGTAAGTCAAATTTAACTATTCAATTATTTACATTAATGCATATTAATTTGTGTTAAAATTAGTTTTATACTATTTAATGTGTTCAATATTTAATTTGTTTAATTTAGGGAACTCGAAGAACTATCTATTTCTCATAATTCTTTATCGGAGTTTCCGTCATCATTAGCAGCGAATCCAAACTTAAAAATTCTAGATTTAAGAAATAACGAAATTAAACAAATGAAAAGTGGAATGGTCTCATCAATGCCATATCTAAAAGAGTTGTATTTGTCAGAAAACAACTTAAACATTTTAAATGAAGGGGCCTTCCAACAGCTACCAAATCTGACTATTTTAGAAATGGAAGGAAATAATCTTAACACATTACCTTCGTATGGCATACAAAGTTTGCCAAATCTTATGGTTGTAAAAATGGCTAGAAACAAATTGGTTTCCTTGCCAAGTGCAGCTATGGTGAATCTACCAATGCTACAAATTGTTGAACTGCAACAAAACCAACTTAATGAGATAGCTAGTGATGCATTTGTTGGTATACCAAATTTAATTATGATGAACTTGAGCCACAATTATTTGAATGGGATGGAGAAATCTGGTTTAAATAATCTAAGAAACTTGGAAGTCCTTGATTTAAGTCATAACAAGTTAAAACAAATAACTACTAGAAGCATACAAAATATGCACTCATTAATCATGTTAAAAGTAAGCTATTTAACATATTGTTACAACAGTTATTGTCGAACATAAAAATATTATTGAATAATCTGTATTGTTCCAGCTTGATAACAACAGATTATGTAATATTGTTGGAAGCCCATTTGAAGGAATGAGCCGTTTAAGAGTATTAAGCTTACGGGACAATAAGATGACTTCACTATCAGAATCTACGTTTAACAGTATCAAACCTACAATATCCCGTTTGGATGTTGATGGTAAATTTAATTTTTTGTACATATTATACAATTGATTTTACTGCAGTTGTATTATTCATATAATTGTCTTATATATTGTTTAATGTACATATTATAATCATATACAAGAACAATACGACTAAAGTATTTGAAACAATAATATGAATATATTAAGATTAATATTATAAACTGAACGAATAAAATGTTTATTTCATTTGATAATAATTCAATATTATGTTTACATAGGTAATCCAGTACACTGTGCTTGCAACATGAAATGGTTGCAATCATGGTTAAGAACAACAGCTGACAGTTTTGGCCCTAGATGTACCGACGGTACTTTGCTTAGAGAAATGCCTTTTACATCGAAGCACTGCGACGAAAAAGAATCAAACAATATAGAGGAAAACATTCCAGGCTGTGAAATCGAATCTGTTCCTGTTGGTAATGGTAAGAGTAGCGTATAAAACCCACCATATATTACAAACTTACAAACATGGGTTTCAACTTACTGATATTCAAATATTATTTCAGCAAATGCAGTGACATCAAATAAGGTAACAACGTGGACAAACAGCGAAGAATCAGATAAAAATAAGCCACTGCCAGAGGAAACTGATTATTTTTACGATGACGTTGTCGATCTAAATGACAAAACTGAACTCCAAAGAGGTTATTCAACTGAGAAAACACTGTCGACAATATCTCCTGCAATTTTATCACACTACGTACCCGGTGATACCCCAACATTGTATGCCAGTTCTCGGCCTAATAGCTCTTCTTCTTACACCGATGACCACTCGGTGCAGAGCAATGCCGGTGGTACTGCGTATACATTTTTCGGGGTACCAATACCACCACTGAGTCTGAACAATATATGGGGCCAAGCAAAAGGCACCGGTAAAAGACTCAAGGATGGTAGAAGAAATTCATTGCCAAAAAGGACGTCAACAGTAGACCAAGATAGTTTTACACCAATATTACCGGGCACTAGTGGTTTCCGACCAATGATGACTACTCCTGATAATAATTTCTTTGGAGAAGACGTGGAGAATGAAGACGATGTAGAAAATATTTACAGAAATACTAGTGCGTCTCATAAAATTATAGGTTCAGGCAGTCCTCCACGGTATCAACTTAGCAGCACCACAGAATCACCATTCCGTTATGATAGATTTTCCAGCAGCGACTTAAGTTTTTCTAAGTTCGTAAACATCACGACTCGTGATTCCTTGTTCGAGTCAGCCACTATAAATTCGATCATTAGACCAACCGTTAAGCCAAATATAACCAACAACCAGCAACAAACGTTGGCGTCAGCTACCACCTTACAAAGCGATGATTCAGCTAACCAATCCGAACTTTCACTTGTTCAACTGTCAACAGGTAACAACATGTCGTCCAAGTTCTAATATAGTTGTAATGGCATTATTGTGTATAAGTCTGTGGTATGCCCATGGTGGGGGAGGCGGTTAGTCATCTCATATCAAACCAAGGAATTTTATATAAATTCCAAATAAAAATATGTATCTTATACTCATATGTACCTATAACAATTGTATACAGGTTATATAATCTGTATATAATTATTTGTATATGTAGGTATAATATTATGTTACTAGCTAAACGAAAAATTGATCATTGTGAGAAACTGAACTATTGAGAATTTCCTGGTCAGTTTTATCAGGTAAAAAATATCAGTCATTTTCAAATATGTCTAGTTTGACATAAGTATAAATACACATTTACAAATACAAATCTAATTACATAAATTAATTATATTTGTATTCACTGTATAGGATATACTTAACTAAACAACACAATATAAAATTAAAATATCTTATAATAAATGTTTAAAGTGTTTAAACTTTTTCAGTTCTCTTATATTTATACCGAAAGTTAATATATTCGAAAATTCCAACGAGAGTTCTAATTTATAAGCATTTAAAGATAGGATTAATGCGAAATGTTTTATCTTCATGAATAATTACGATATTTATTTAATTAAAAATACAAACAAAATTTCAGACTTAGGTCTCAATTTAAAATACTTAAATTATACCTATATATTTATATTATGTAATACCACATTTTAGAATGACATATAGACGTATATAGACATATACACATATAGACGTATCATTTATTAACTTCATAATATCCCTTTTTCGCCTATTTTTGTCATATAAAATACACGAGTTACGAGTATAAAAGCAATAAAAGTATGTTTACCAATTACCACTATATAACGCGGTCTGTGAAAAGTAATAAGTGACCCCCCCCCCCTCCCCCCTTAAAAAATCTGAGCATGCCACTGCTGTGCACCTAAGAACAAAAAAGCCCCTTTCCATCAGCAGACCCATTTCAGGATCTAGCGCGCATCATTAATCTAATATAGATTATTTATTTACGAGCTTATCAAAATTATTTTCGTTTATGATATAAATTAATATGTACCTAATTAAATTTAGCAACCATCGTGTCGAAACTAAACTACCCTCCCAAATAACTCACCCAAGTATATCTATGTGAAGTTAAATACAATATTTGCATTATTGAGTTGTTTTCAACTATACAATTTGTCCAAAAGGCCCAGTACTTAATGTTTGTGAGGAGACCTTAACACATCAATATATATTTTAAATCTGTGACTTACTTTATAGGTAGTAACTAATATAGTATGTAAATATGTTTTAAAGTAATACACTAGAGAAGATTTTTTTAATTTCATCACAATTGTTTTATTTCCTGTTCATTACACTCACCTCTCCTCTCCCACGCTGCAGGTTAAGTTAGTCGTTCCCTCGTGAGAATTGCTTTTTAATGTACCTACACCCGTAAAGTTGTGTGTTCGCAGCGGGACCCGCGACGACGAGCTCGGCGACCCAACAACAGCGCCAATTTGCCACCGTCACGCATCCGGCCACCACAGCAGCGTCGACGACGGCGCCCGGTACGACCGCAGCGGTCTCCGAAGCGGTCAACGTGTCCACGCCATCGTCGCTGACCGGTTTCTTGGCACCCGGTGGTCAGCTGCCGGTTCACAAAGATGGAGCCAGTGGCCAGGTTCCGGTGCAGAAAGATGTAACCGGTGGCCAGATCCCGGTGCAAAAAGATGGAACCGGTGGCCAGGTGCCGGCGTCACACAAAGACGGTGGTGGCGTAGTGGTCACCGGTAAGCCATCCATCGTGAAGGTGACGTTGAGCCCACCCGGCCAACAGGGCCAGCCGCAGCAACAGCAACAGCTACAGCAACCACAACAACAGCCCCAGCACCAGAGGCCCCAGGCGGCGGCGGCGGCAGAAGACGCAAAGTACTCGAAGAGTGGCGCCAACAACCATCAGCAAGCGTACCAACTCCCTCCGCCCACCAGGTCATCGGATGCGTTCCAGTCGACGCCGTTCAAGACGAGTTCGGCGAGCGACTGGTACTATGCCAACTACAACAAGACAAACGTGGAACCGTTCGTCAGCAAGACGTCGTCCACGGCGTCCCGCGCCGGACGTCCGCCTACTATTTCAGCCACGGCAGCGATTGCTGCGACTGCCTTGACGGCCGTTTCAGGTTTCGGACGATCACCCGCTACCCTTGTAATACCATACTGTACACTGACCTATATTTTATATTATCATTACTATCATAATTATTATTATTAATTTCATTCGTGAATTACCTTATATAACCTATACCTATACCTATATAATTTTACTTATAGGATAATATAATAATATTGTGTAGATTTAGATTACGTATTGTAATATATGGGCGAACCTCTGAACATACATAATTTGTGTTATGCCTACATATAGCCTGTAGTATATACATTAAACAATAATTGTACGTTATTTGTATTCATATATCGTATTCTTATATAGTCAGTGCCGAAGCCAGGGGATAGCTGAAGGGGCTGTGGCCCTGCCAGAATTTCTTGAAAAAATTAAAAATACCTCCAGCGTTCTGTGAACGTATTACGTTAGACACAACCACCATGACATCGTGTAGCTATTAAAATGTAATTTTTACAAGAGTTGCTTCAAAAGTCTAAAATGTCATATTATACTCATCATCAGCATACCAATAACTCATGCAAGGGACCCTATACTTGGTATAGTTTAATCTCCTCTTTATAACATGTTATCAGCCCCTAAAGCAAAATCCTGTCTACGCCACTGATTGTAGTACTTATATTATAATTTAACTGTTAAGTACAATATCGGAATATATCAATTAAGAGAATTAACAGACGTACAAAACAGCAAATTTTTCGTTCATAATAATACATTTTACTCTGTTATTTTAAAATTAGAGTGAATGAGTAAATAGCAAGAGTGGCTCATGGTGCATTTTAAAGCTAAGATTACTACTTTTAAGTAAGTTATGTTAGTTTTAAAATGTACAGATTGTTACATTGTACATACATGTATGATCATAACTTGCTTCTTAATAAAAATATCTATGAAAGCCTCCGAGATACCTCAGATCTTAGCTTTAAAATGTTTCATTAGTCAATTCACTTTTAATTTTAAAAATAACAGACTAAAATGTATTATTGTTAATAATGAACATACAATTTGTCATGTTGTACGTTTGTAAGTTGGAGACAAATTATAAAGTTAGGTATGTACCTAGTAGCATTTGAACAAGATTGTGACCAATGGTAGTTGTAGATATATTATACACAAATATCCATATATCGGTAAATGTTAAAATGTTATATAATAACCGTTCATATTTTATTTCACGTCCACGTGGGAATAACTATTTTACGCCTTATCGTAGTTATCGTGTTATGTTATATTATATAGCTTTAAATTGTAATAAATAGAAAATGAATTGATTTACTTTCTTTTTTGGTAATAAATCCTATGAATGCCCAAAATTTATAATGCGCAGATAATAATCGTGATACTTATTATGGAAAGATTTTATTATTGCATACCTAATATGTTCTATAAATATTATTGTGTGATTCATGTATAAAAATGTTTTAAAATTAACGATTTTTGGAGCATATATTATACTATAAACATTATATTTTTGTACACAACCAAATAAATGGTAGGTATTTAACTACTTTTAAATAATATATACTTTATTCTATAACTATTAGTCTTTTATTTAACATGCCTATACCAGATATTACCTCTAGAGTAAGTTATAACTTGTAATAATGTAATGTATACAGATTTTAGTGTAGATATGTGTGTAATGTCGTAAATTATGCACCATTGCATCATAACAATATTATATTTCATGGTTTACAGTATAATATATTTTATTTGCAGTTATATTTTCCAAATTATATAAAGTAGGATATATTATATTATAAGTATCAACCTATATCTATAGTTAAATTCTCGATTTTAATTCCATATTTTCATCTATTTAAGTTTGTTTATGATTAGAGCCAGTAGTATAAGCAAGTGTTTAATACATCATCCAAAAAAACAAACTTAAATAGATGAAAATATGGAATTTTTATATTTAATAAGGCTTAAAAAATATGTTAAAATTTAAAAAAATTATGAAAATATTTTTATTTTATACATTTACATTCAGTTTGAAAACATCAATTATTTTTCCTACATTTTTTAAGCCTTTACACGGGTCACTTAATGGCATGATAATATTATTGTGAACCACGGTTTAAAATAGAATGGTTGCGCGACGAAAAATAAATAGTTGCAGGAGAAAGACGTGCTTATGTCAATTTACTAGCTCTTAACGCGATCTAGTGGTCATGAATAATTGAGATACCTATGAGAGATTAGATATTATAGTAAATAAACATAATATTAAAATACATTGTAAAACACGATTTCAGTTTTTAGCGCAGTTTTGTAAAACATATAGAAGTCGACACTAGATGGCATTAACCGTCGATAAATTCTTAAATGTGCATTGCATAGTCCCTTCGTCGTTAAGGGGATTCCATACCGTGATTTTCTGTTTTTGTCTAACATACGCGCGACATAGGATTTTTGACGGATTCTTTGCCAAACATATCAATTAATCTAATGAAATGATGAGAATTCTGAAAACAGATTTGAATTCGTCGTCAAGTCTACTAGAAATCGACTTTCCCACAATTTTGATTTTTTGATTTAAGCTTCTCCAAAAATTGAAATACAAAAATGTTTGAATACTCTTTTTTAATATGACGTTTTCTGGAATTTGGGGGATAATATCAAAAATGTGGGAAAGTCGATTTCAAGACTTGACGACGAATTCAAATCTGTTTTCAGAATTCTTATCGCTTCAATAGATCAATTGGAATGTTTGACAAAATATTATGTCACGCGTGTGTTAGACAAAAACAGAAAATCACGGTATCGAATCTCCTTAAGGCTGTTGCAGCATAGAATATTTTAAGTAGTACAATTT
The DNA here is from genome assembly GCF_019925205.1 of Metopolophium dirhodum. Classification (NCBI taxonomy): domain Eukaryota; kingdom Metazoa; phylum Arthropoda; class Insecta; order Hemiptera; family Aphididae; genus Metopolophium; species Metopolophium dirhodum. The sequence goes on from NC_083560.1 coordinate 100,664,029, forward strand.
AGGAAATTGTGCAAAAATATTATTGGCAAATATTTGTCATTGTGTGAGTAGTAAATGAACCTTAGTGTGTGTAATCCATTACCTGGGCCATTATCGTATTATCGTAAAAAAACCCATAAAAATCGGTACAAAATAGCTATAAACGGAAGATTAGTTTATGTACTTCCCGATGTCCGATTATTATTTTAAAAATATGTATGGCTATAAACGAATTAATTTTTCATTTTAAGAAGTAAGTTACATTAATTTATTTTGTTTTAAAAAATACAGTAGTGGCACCATCTATCCAGAAAAAAATCAACTAAATAATAAAATAAAAATTTAGTTTATTGTTGCATATAAAAATATAAATAGTGTATTATATATTGGTTAATCGGGCAAATTTGTTGTTTTGTATTATTATTTTTTGCCAATATGTATAATACTAGCCGACCCGTTAAATTTGGTTTTTTTTATTCATTGGATTTTAGTACAGTTACATTAGGTTAGGATTTTGTAATAATTGATTATATTAATCCACCGTAGGTGTAATTAAATAAAAACGATAAACATGGTATAACTTTGATACTTTAGAGTTAAATCATACACTTACCACATACGTTCAAACTGCACGGGGTCCGCGGTCTACATCAGGTAGATTGCCGCCTGTTAATATACTGCTGCGAGCCTGCAAATCAGAATTTTTATTCCGGGCAACGGAAAAGTTAAGATACAATTTGAACACCACACACCGAATATTAAATAACGAATTTAACAATATAAAAAAAGTTTCAGATATAAAGGATATTGGATATTATACTACACGTATAAAATAATATAAGAATTATTAAGAAATATGGTAATATTATTAGTATAGGACTTTAAGAATAGGAAATGAGTAATAGTATTTTTAGAATGAAATTTCAAATTGACAACATATAGAAAAGTACCTGATGGATTAAATCTATAAATTGTCAATTGTAATAATTTTATTATGTTTAAATAAAGTATAACTTGTGGAATGATATAGAGATTAGAGACTTTGAGCAAAATAACTTTAATAGGTACTGGACATTTCCTATGTAACCTTTTCACTCTTTATGTTCAACTATTTTGTGTTATTATTTTATTGAACAAAATGTAGTCTATTGACAGTCACGACTCACCAATGTGTTAATTATTATTTGTTAGTGTTACAAACTACATATCTTTCACCCTGGACCCGGGTGTTAATTTTTAGGAATAGAAATGTTTTAATCATATAAAAGTGGTGAAAATAAGAGTTTTGAAGGATAAACTTCTAAAGCTAAGCACAATTCCACAGTGGTAAACGTTATTTGAAAATAAATTACTCATAATATGAAATTATAATTAAGATTTTAAATCTATTAATACTTGTTGTCTTGGTTTTTGTGTTCGTTCTTTTTTTCGTGTTGTTTATATTTCCTTGGTCGTTTTTACTGATTACCAAAAAGGCAAAAAATATATAATATAGCGATGGCACGACAGTGTATTGTGTGCCTATAAATACAGTATAATAATATTATCTCGAAACACTGAAGCAAGAGTTGAGAAAATGTTGGTGTTTTCATTCAAAGGGGATGACAAATTATCTACTAAATCAAATTAATGCTTAAGGAATGTAAAAAAAAACTGTGCAGATAATTCTTTTGCAAAAAATCATTTACATATTTACATACGATTCGGTATGAAGTTATCAAAAGAGACGTGCAAACTTTTTAAGGCACCCGGTGTCAATATAATTTTGTAAACAAAAATACGCTCTACGGGAATAATGAACTTGTTCTGTAGAAATCAACCAAGTTTGATAAATTTTGAATATCAATATTAATTTTTTATAATTACCATGATCATTTATATTATTATGTGGGCCGTTCCCGGTGATAGTGCAATACCGGGTCAACCCGAGGTGGAGCAAGAGCAAGCCCCAAAATCTCCACAACTTTTCCAAAAATTAGTGAACTAACAAATCATTGATCTCAATTGAAAAGTTGATCATAGATTAAACATACGTATAGTATATTATAATAAATACTATACGTATATTTAATCTATGACGAGATTAACAACATCACTGAGGTATCTTAAAGATAAACGCAATTCTAAGACGATTGCAGTTTCAAATTTGAGCGTATTCGGAAAAGCAAAAATTTCGTTTTTCAAAAAATCGCATTTAGAAAAACAGGCGTATACGTCAATAATTTGATGTTTTAGACCTCATCTGTCATTAATAATTTCATTTAAATAATATAAGATTTAATAGATTAATTATCAACAATCCGATCAAACAAATGGTACAACTCAATAGCGCCATCTAACATCATCGAAAAACGGACGTACACGCCGAATATTTTTGATTGTGCGTAATGCGACGTTGTGCCGCGAGATACGACGGCACTTCGATTTTTGACACTTTTTGGCACTTTCGACAGATTGCCTGGTTACGAGAGGGCGCTATCGATACACAAAAGTCGAAGTGCCGTCGTATCTCATGGCACAACGTCGCATTACGCACAATCAAAAATATTCGGCGTGTACGTCCGTTTTTCGATGATGTTAGATGGCGCTATTGAGTTGTACCATTTGTTTGATCGGATTGTTGATAATTAATCTATTAAATCTTATATTATTTAAATGAAATTATTAATGACAGATGAGGTCTAAAACATCAAATTATTGACGTATACGCCTGTTTTTCTAAATGCGATTTTTTGAAAATCGAAATTTTTGCTTTTCCGAACACGCTCAAATTTGAAACTGCAATCGTCTTAGAATTGCGTTTATCTTTAAGATACCTCAGTGATGTTGTTAATCTCGTCATAGATTAAATATACGTATAGTATTTATTATAATATACTATACGTATATTTAATCTATGATCATCTTTTCAATTGAGATCAGTGATTTGTGTTAGTTCACTAATTTTTGGAAAAGTGGTGGAGATTTTGGGGCTTGCTCTTGCTCCACCTCGGGTTGACCCGGTATTGCACTACCACCGGGAACGGCCCACATAATAATATAAATGATCATGGTAATTATAAAAAATTAATATTGATATTCAAAATTTATCAAACTTGAAACTTTTTTTACATAATATGTCATTTCCATTGTACGTCAAAACGTTCTAATTATAATGTAATTAATATTGTAGGAAAGGATTTCAAGTGCTATAGGTAATTGCCATTATTATTTAGTTTATTAGGTTCATCGTGTAAGTGTGTAAATGAGCGTGTTAATCATGCACAGTTTTCAATAAAAAAAATAAAATTAATATTGACTATTTTTAAGCGTTGCCCATCATAAGAATTTACCCATCTTAAAAACCACCACTTAGTTATTTTTCAAACAAAAGTGTAAATTGTAAATTCGTAGAGATGGATAAAAAGTTGCGTAATATTCAAAATGTAAATCACGATAGTTCGATGTTTTTGTAATCCGTGTAGTACACACATAAAATTAAGTAGTTGATTTAACATCAAACTACAATGTTCAATATATTCTATTAGTTAAATCAACTCCATCAACAGAGCTTCGTGCGTTGTGCTTTGTGCCGTGTGCACACAGTGTTCGATGTTCACTAGGGTGTTCATGACACCCACTTCGGCTACTGCTTTGTCGTCAACAAAGTTTTTATCATAATAATCGTAATTAGGTGACTCGCGATGACAGTAGCTCTACCTCTATTCAGAATATTCGATACTTAAGTATAAATACGTACTTACGTTAATCGTCATGGGTTTTAACTTTTAATATTCGCACAGATATTAGTATATTACAAAATATGTGGGTGTCATCTAAACTCTAAAGCGTAGAACTTCAAATAATAAAAAGCTGGACAAGTGGGTACCGCACTGCTGTACAGTAGTCAGTAGGTAGCTGTCGAGAATGTAAATAATGTCATTATTATGGATGTGTTCGATTTGAATTCAATGATAAATCATTGCATACGAAAATGACTCTGGACGGAGATGATGTGTCAGCCGAGCATACTTGTATAGATATTTAATCAAATTTAATAGGTATTTTAAAAAAAATATATACATCATGGCTTTAAAAAGCGTTAAATCCTGGTAAACTTTATTTTTGTTTAATTCAGAAAAACTTATGGAGGAAGATGCATTGAATTTTCAAACTTTTTTACGTAGTGAAAAATTTTTAATCGACAATAAATGAAAGAAAATTTCTCATGGCTAAAAATAGTATAAATAGTTAAAAGAGAGTCAAAATATTTTGAACATTTCATCACGTATGGAAAATGGATTTTAACGTTTGGTGAAAATTTAAAGTGTTTACGGTTACCTACTCGTTTTTGAATTACAACAAAATATCAAAAATCGATTGATGGAAATTTGTGAATTTACTGATTTGGATATCCAAAAGTTAGATTCAAAAAACGTTACCCGACATTATACTAACCACAAGCATGCACCCATTAACACGGCCGCCTGGTTTAGTCAAATCGGATAACGTTGTAATCGCTAGTAGTCACGTCGACCTACCGTCGACTACCGGGAGTAAATATTTCGTACCACCGAAAAACCGGCCAGTGAGCAATCTATAGTATTATTATAATCAATGATAATACTAGCTGATCCCGTGCATTTCGTAGCCCGTTAAATGGGCCAACTCTATATGACTCAAACATTGTTAAATTCGTTATTTAATATTCGGTGTGTGGTGTTCAAATTGTATCATAACTTTTCAGTTGCCCGGAATAAAAATTCTGATTCGCAATAGTATATTAACAGGTGGCAGTCTACCTGATGTAGACCGCGGACCCTGTGCTGTTTGAACGTATGTGGTAAGTGTATGATTTAACTCTAAAGTATCAAAGTTATACCATGTTTATCGTTTTTATTTAATTACACCTACGGTGGATTAATATAATCAATTATTACAAAATCCTAACCAATGTAACTGTACTAAAATCCAATGAATAAAAAAAAACCAAATTTAACGGGTCGGCTAGTATTATACATATTGACAAAAAATAATAATACAAATCAACAAATTTTCCCGATTAACCAATATATAATACACTGTTTATATTTTTATATGCAACAATAAACTAAATTTTTATTTTATTATTTAGTTGATTTTTTTCTGGATAGATGGTGCCACTACTGTATTTTTTACATCCAGATATCCTACTTTTTCGGTGGATTTTCCTAAAATTTTCTTTCGTAAAAGCCTTCTCCTAGCAATTACAAACACCTTAAAAAAATTTAAGCCAAATCGGACCAGCCGTTCTCGATTGATGAGGTAACACACATTTTTCACGCTCTATTTTTATATATACGTTTAGATATATAGATTATAATATGTCTGTGTTACAGTTACGTTTAGTTGCCAAGATAGATACAACAAAACATTTTGTTTTCATCTTTATCAATTCTAAATTCACTACATTTAAAATTATGAATTATAATTTGTACGGCACTTTTACCACAACCGGTTTCAAAAACTTAAGTAATATCATTGATTATACATAGTGTGTATGACCCATTACTTTGTAAATTACAGTTTTGTATGAATATAAAACATATAAGAGGTATAATAACCTATACATGGCTAAGTATACTTAAAACTAAATTTTTGTTTATACTGCAGCATTATTATTAGAACGTTGAAATAAATAATATTTTTATTCGCCCATATAGCCTGCCATGATGGACGAAACGGAAATCAAAAATAAACAAATATAATTTTTATAGTTAGTATTAGTTACCTACTAGCTACTAGATAATACTTAGTATGTAATGGAATATTTGAATACAAGGCCAGAAATTTGACCATAGACAAATATTAAGGAAAATCATATGAAAAACTTAAATCAAAAAAATCACATTCCAATTCATATTTGCAATTATAATAACATGATTAAGTAGGTATAGCAAAAAAAAAAGCATAGGTATGCGTAAAGTACCGAACACTGGTAAGAAGAAATATTAAATATTATGTATTTACGTGTAATACCTATAATCTGTATTAATATGTTCATAGTTCATACAAATGCCTACAAGATCAAATCTAAACACCCGTTTCAAAACTATGATTTAGGTACGTTGTGTTGTGTTCAGGGGTCCGTTTTTAGACCTAGTATATATTTTAAATACTATATGAAGTAGGATATTTATATTGTGTAGGAAAGTCAGTCATCAACTTAATGGTACAATGAGTTAACAATAGTTTTACAAGCAATTACATAATATAATAATACACAGTTGATTTAATTTCCATTTTTATACTATTATAATATTTTTAATCACCATAAACAAGATTACATTAATTTGTTAGTGAAATAGATTGTGAAACAGCAAATGGATAAGTTATATATTATATGAAAAGAAAATAAACAAAACAAAAAATCAAAATGTCTTTAACATCTAAATAGGTGTATAACATTATAACAAAAACAATGTAACATAAAATGTACATTAAAAATGGCTAAGTACAGCAAAGTATATTATAACACCTAGATTAAGCACAGAAGTATTACTTAACACTTAACTTAAATTTATTGGATCATTTGTCCAATCAGAGTATTAGGTTTATGGACACTAAAAAAAATTTTTGTAGTGACTAATTATAGATGTAAAAATGTAAAATATAATCAAAATCCTCATACATTTAATAACATCTTAATTTAAAAATACATTACAATTTAATGAATGTAAAATCTAAGTAAAGTATATTTTAAAGTTAATTTCACATCTGAAATTCATACACCAAACACGGTCAAATTGCTATTATTAATTTTTCGTATTTAATTTTTGTAGTTAAAACATTAGTTTAGTTAATCTATTATAACAAATATATGAAAAGTTTAATTATGATTTAGGTTCTTATATAATAATATAATATCTACATTATATTATTAAGAAAAGTACAAATAAACAATATTAGTGCAAAATTGTAATGTTTCTACGAGTTTTAATCAAAAAATATAAAAAGAGATCGCAACGCAATACATATTTTTTTAAAAATTTTATTGCCATAATTTAATTACAACCACGACATCACAAATAAAAAACAACAACAAACGAAACATCATATTTTAGCTAACAATTAATTATTATATTATTTAGTTACGTTGAAAAATAAGAATACATTTTAAAAACAAGATACAAAAATGAAAATTTGATTTAAAATATCAAAACTATTAATTTAATTGAAAAAATTGATTAAATAGGAAACTAAAAATATTTTAACTTTATTAACTTACCGTGAAAATTAAAAGAAGGACCATTTTAAAATAGTTATTATTAATAGTATATACCATTTTATTTATTTGACAAGAGTATCTGTATAGTACATAAGTATTTAATATAGATATTAAATGCCTCTAAATTTAAAATTTAAAACAAATTTAACTAATTAACCACATTACAAATTGATAATATTGATAGTAAATATTTCAAGACCTAGGTATATGTATTATGTTAACATATATCATTATGTTTAAGTTCAAATTTTCATTTTTTCTTATATATATATTTAAGATGACAATTGACATTTTCTATTTATATAAAAAAATATATCCATCCCAGTTAATCTTAAAATTAACTTTAAAACCTTTTTTTAAACATTCATTAAGAATAATAAGAAGAACATTTTTTTAAAGTATGGACATATTAAGTTAAATTTCAAGTGAGATGTTTCCAAACATAATCAGCTAGAAGTGAAGTACATTGTGTGCACGAGCAATTAACTTGTTCTCAACTATGTTTTGGATGACCATCCATACCCATCTGATGACGAGGCAACTAAGAAACAAATTTAATTATGATTAAGAAAATATATCTTTAAACAAATGGAAGTAATTGATTTATTAACTTACAGCCATGTTAGAAGGTTGTTGTGGAGCAGCTTGGTACATTGGGTTGGAGTTTAACACTCCCATATTATGGTTGACTTGTCTTCTGTTGTCAGACCTAGGCTCTTGAACAACACCTCCACGGATGACTACATGGGAGGGCATATTATTTGACAAATGATTAGCTGGATGTCTGTAAAATAAATGTAAGAACAATTGTAATATATTCTTTAAACATGTTAGATTATATGTCTAGTATACTTATTACTTTTATATTATAAATACCACGGATATAGACACTATGGTTGCATGATGAAGAGCCGATATAGTACACTTAAGGTGCGCTATACGTATTATAAGACTTTTTTAGTTTGAATACTATGTATGTATATATTTAACTTGATAAGAACATTTGGCATCCTTATATTATTGCTCGTTGTTCAACCATAGTATCTATAACTATCTATAACTGTGATTAGTACCTATGAGATATGTGGTTCTGATATCTATGTTGTAATGAAGGATCAATGTTTCCATGATTGGGCTGATAGTTTGACCTTGGTGGTTGAATAGGAATCAGAGCTTCGGTATGATTATTAGTAGGAGGGGCTGGTGCACGGTTTCTATTATCTTAAATGCAAAATATACATGTAAATTATACATACTGAAATAATAATATATACTAAAAAAATAAGGACAATGATATAGGTTTATATAAATTACTTTGAGGTGTGAGTGGAATTGCAAGACGTGCATTAACGGCTAATAAGTGATCACGGCGCCTTGTATAACTAGCTAGTTCATCTTCCAAATTAACATTTTCACTCTTCAATTGATATAAGCATGTTAATAATGATGCAACTAATTTTTAACAAAACAGTTTTAATAAAAAATTATAATATATAATAAGGAAAATTGTCATACTATCAAAATGCTGCGCTTGTTCCATTAAAAATGCTCCACCTTGTTCCCACTGCCTTTCAAGCAAATCTTCTAAAGCTTGAGGGCTATTATTATTAATACCATTTGAAAACGATGACCATGATGAAGCTGACCCTTGGGGTTGTGATGTTTCCTGTAAAATAGTTTACGATGAAAAAAAAATTTAATTAAAATTAAATACATTATTATTATTAATATACTAGCTGATACCGTGCACTTTGTTACCCGTTAAATGTACAAACTTTGTTCAATGCGTTATTAAATATTCGGTGTTTGATATTCTATACCTATTTATCTTAAATTTTCTGCTGCCCGAGATAAAAATTCTAATTCGCAGCAGTTATTATCAGGTAGGCAATCTACCTGCGGTAGATCGCGGACCCCGTGCTGTTTGTACGTAAGTGTATGAATTAACTCTAAAGTATCAAAGTCATACCAAGTTTGTCGTTTTTACTTGGTATAACTTTGATAAAAAAAGTAAAAAGTAAAAAAGGAAATTTAGCCCTTTTTAAAAAAGTAAAAAGTAAATTGTTGACATTTTCCCCTAAAATTTAACCCTTTCTAAAAATTAATCCTTTCTTAAAATTCAACCATTTCTAAAAATAATAATTTCTTTAAAAAAAAATTAACCCTTTTTAAAAAATAAATAAATATTTTATCTATTAATTATTTCTTCTATAACCAATAACGACCATATATATAAACAAACATTTCCACCGTAAGTCTCAAAATCCCTGTTTGATCACTTCCCCAGGCTTCTATTAATTTATCGTAGTGTGGTGTTCTATAGCCTTCCTCGATAAATGGACTATCCAACAAAAAATTAATTTTTCAATTCGAACCAGTAGTTCCTGAGATTAGCGCGTTCAAACAAACAAACAAACTCTACAGCTTAATAAAATAATAATAATAATATATAATATAAATAAATAATACAAATATCGATAATAGCTGGGCTTGAAATCGATTAATATCGATAAAAATCGAAAAAAAATAATATATTTTTATATTCTGGTTGATATACATTTTTTATTTTAGACACTAATAACTCTAGAGTAAACAAATATAATAGTTGGCACATTATTCATTTTATTTTGAAACATTATCGTTTTATGTTATCTAAGAACTTTTTCAATCAAAAACGACTATTGTTTTTTGGAGAGAATTTTTATGCTTAGAGTTATGAGTGTCTAAAATAAAAAATGTAAATCAACCAGAATATAAAAATATATTATTTTTTTTCGAAATTATCGATATTAATCGATTTCAAGCCCAGCTATTATCGATATTTGTATTATTTATTTATTATTATTATTTTTATATTATTTATATTTTTGTCTGCTAGATGGCGCCACCGGTGTAACTCAGTTTTTGTCTCTAAATCTCTAACTCACATCAGTTAGGTCCATAATTTATGCTATAAACCCGCTCCCCGACATTCTCTATCATTTAAAAAAAATTTTAGCAAAATCGGCCCAGCCGTTCTCAACTGATGCAATTTCGAATTTTTTGTCTCCATTTTTACATATATATAGATTTTAGCAAAATCGGCCCAGCCGACCTCAACTGATGCAATTTCGAATTTTTTGTCTCCATTTATATATATATATATAGATTATTATATTATAATTATAATTAAAAAAATTTAATATAATACGAATAGCTATAATTTGAATTTCCACAAACTTGAGGAACAATTTGAGATGTCCTTTGATTTCGACGCTGCAACTGAGGGCCCAACATGACATTCTTAGGTACGTTAGAAGATAAATTTGATTCATTATTAAACATTTTATGTGTTTCTATTTCCTCATTTAAAGTATCTGCCATTTTCTGTGCCATACTTGATGATGGATTCAACGAATTTCCCAACATATGAGGAGCAGCAGCATTGGTGCTATTTTCAACAAAATATTGTAAAAATTATTTTTTAAACACCGGTTGTTATTGTTATTTACATTTTTTTTTCGGTTGCTTCTGTTTTAGTAACTTGTCTGCTATGTGAAGAAGGAGAATTAATTACGCTGGTTTCTTTTTTTAATGTACTTGATTCTGGAATTTGGGTCAAATTTACTGCTGATCCACCTAAAATACAAATTAAAATTAAACATAAACATAAATAAATTATAAAATACTAAATTTTTATTGAATTTAACATACTAAAAATCATTAAATTTTATAATATTTTAAATATTTTTAAAAATATTAAGCTCACTTGATTTTATAATTGTACTTTTATTTTCAACTCGATACAAGTTTGGTTCTTCAGTGACTTTTAAGCCATTAGAGCTTTGATCTTCCTCAGACTTTGGAATATTCATTGCATTCTTTGTTTTCTGATACTTAGCTGAATGTTTATTTTCAGTCTCAGGATCTTCAGAGTAATTTTTCTTACTTGCTGGTTTATTTTCCACCTTTGTTCCAATTGAAATAACTAAATTTCCAGATGGATGAGTAGTTACAATATGCGGTCCCGACACTCTAAGATCTTCACTTTGAGCGTTCCGAATGGTCGAGTCCTTCACTTTTTTCTCACTAGCAATTTTATCACCTGAGTAATATACTTAATTGTAAATATATTTATTATTTTTAACAAATATAATTATTTAATTATTGATGAGTAAATATATATACCAGCATAACAACTAGTATGTACAGGAATAAATAAAACTTCACTATAGCCCCGAGTAAAAACAAATATATTTTTTTACTAATGATGTAAGGCATATTAGAATTTATAGATTATTCAACCAATGATAAGTGGGATTTTGAGGATAGTTGATTTTTAGAATTAAATATATGTATGTAATATATATGTGGTTAAAATAGTTGAACAATCCAAATATATAAATGTGTAAATCTATAATGCAGCTAAATATCAAGATTATTAGAATAACATTGTTCATATTATTATTTTAAATTTCGTAGAGATTGAATCATGAAGAGATGAACAATCATTAATAGGTTTACCATAATATAACCACAGACTAAGATAGAATGAACCGGAAACGAACAGGTGGCCGGTTGACAGTTATGAGTACGCTTGTGTGGGGGGTTAATGGATGTAAGTGTAAATCTAGCGATACCTTTATTCATCGTATAAACTAGATAACAAATTTAGATAGCACTAGATTTGTACTTGCATCCATCTCCCCCACACACACACACAAGCTTACTCATAACCTTAAGCAGACCGGTGATTAGGCTTTCGTTTCCAGCCCATTCTATCTAAGTAGGTATAACAAAATAGGTATGTTAGGTTAGTTATATCATGAGATTGACTACCATGAGATCCTAAATGGGGTACCACCAAACTTTCCCTACCACTAAGGGATTTTTTTCATAGGTTTAGTAGTTTTGAAGGTTTAAACAAATATTATTAAAAAAAAAACTCATGATGATATTTTCAAGCTTGGAACAACTACTGAAAGTGGCAACACTGTATCTTTTAAATCTGACGAAAAAATACCGATTATTGAGATCTGCAACGTGATCTCGTTGAAATTATTTTATTTTGAGAACCATAAATGAATCTCACAAATTGTTTTTTGTTATTTTGTTGAGACCCATGTTACATTATGTCGAGACCCAAAATTTGCAAACTAAAGTAACTCTGTAAGAAAAACCCTTGGCAGTCAACCTGTTAAGGGGGTTGGAGCAAAGCATATTTTAAGGAGTAATATTTAGGCAGTTTATATTACATATATATTTGAACAGTACCATTGTGTAAGTAGAGAATGAACATTAGTGTATGACCTTATCGATCATTAGGCTAATGAAAATGGTAACATGTCGTCTACGATTCTAAGAACAGTCTCACAAAAGCACGCAGATGCACATGTCACCAAATTGAATTTTTACATTTTTCTGTTTTTAAAATCGGTACAAAATAGCTATAAGAGAAAGATTTATTTAGTTACTCCTATGACCCGATTTAAATTTTGAAAATATGTCTGTATTTGATAACTTTTTTACTATGTAGGAAAAATATATGATGATTTAAAACTAAATGTAAGTATATATAAAAAAAAAATACTTTCAAAATTTTTTAGAAAGTTAAAATAGTCAATAAGCCTTATTGAATACTAAAATCAAAAATCTATTTCCAACATAACCTAGAAAAGGGGATGAGTTTATACGTATTTTTAAAATAATAATCGGACATTGGGTAGTACATTAACTAATCTTCCGCTTATTGGTCTAAAACTACAAAAAATACGGTGTACTCCAACCACCTTAAGAGTATTTTACTAAATACAAAATGAAATAAGTAAGTGCGGAAAAAATCTTAGGATGTGTGTCACAAACATAGTTACCGAGCCTCAGGAAGCCTCAAAAATTCAATAATATCATGAAAAGCCAAAATTTAAATGAGTGAGTGATCACAACCTGAAGAGTATTTTTATTCCCACTTAACCAAGTAGAATTATAATTGAATACAATAGTTAGGTAAAATATAATAAAAACCAAAAACATCAATTCTTTACCCTTAAAGATAATTTATTAAGGTTAGGTTAACTAAGCAATTTTTTTTTTTTTGTTTTGATGATAGTTCGTTGACATATTTAAATATATGTTACATAATATGCCTAATTAAAACATGTGAAAAATAAATTATAATATAAAAAGCATACCAAAATTGTTGATGATGGTCAACTTTCGTTTTGGTTTTGAAGTTTGATAATCTGTAATATTATCAATATTTTGAGGTGACTGTTTTTCAGGTGTAATATCTGATGAAGAGTTGTCTGATTGATTTTGAGGCCGGTAAGGAGCAATAGGTTTGATATTATTGCTTTTCTTCTAAAAAATAGATAAATATCAGTAACTATGTAATGAATATACAATCATTATCAACTACTTATAGGATATGTAATTTGTAGATAATGAATGTATACAATAAGAATAATAAATACTAACCAACTTGGAATAATGATGTTTACAATAACCAACGTATTTAACATTATCATAATAATTTCCAGCTTCTTCACACAGTAACCCAGCACTTTGAGCACATGTCACATGAAATCCTAATTTGCACCCAGATTTGTTACATGACATGCATGCACCAGATACTGTTACTTTTTGTCCTTTATTTTTTTCTTCGCATATATAACACAACTAAAAACAAAATACAATATAAATTATTTACTAAAAATATCAAACAGAATATTATAAATACATATAAAAATGATATACTGATATGTAGTTATATATTTTGAAGAGCTATTACCTTTCGGCATTACAAATTGAAAATATCATAAAATATACTTGTGGTTTTAAAACATAATTCAAATATACTAATTATAATATTATGTGTAGTGTGCACAATGTTCAACAGTAATATACAAGGGCTTGAAACAGAAGATAAGGAATGTTAAAAAATAAAATAAATATTAATAACAAGAAAATATAAATACTGTTAAATAAGCTAAAGGAATAAGTGTAAAATTAAGCTATGGGCCATGCAAAAACTATCTAAAACAATAATATAATAAAGCTTTTAAGCATTTAAGTATATACTATTTATATCTTCTATCATTTTTATTCTTTTACTATAAAGTTTTTATTAATATACTTTAATTAGTTATTTTAATTAATTTTAATCATTAATAATACCTAAATTAGTAGTTAAAAATTGAATAATATTCATTTCATAAACTTCAAAATCATTACATTATGAACTAATACATTTAAAGACAATTTAGTATATAATTTAAATAAATAATGGCAATTTCAAATTAATTATTATCTTAAAAATTGAATAAACATTATTTTTATTTATCACCTATAACACCATAAATGTTATTTTTGTTGTCATTGGTATTTATAATTACTTGATCTAATATAGTTTGTATAAATTTTTAACTTACAAAACTGAACATTTTTATGGGGTTTTATCTTATTGACAACATTTTGATGTTGAATTAGGGCTAGCGGTATTTTAAATTGTTTACTGGTATTTTTTTGAAATCCTGTAATTTTATACAAAATAATTAATAACCTATGTTGAATGGTTATTAAATATACAAAGATATCTTAAGCTTGAGTTAAAAAGGTACGTAAAAATAGATATTATTAGATTCTGAGCGAAGCAGGGCTAGTGTTTTACAATGGTTTATTTTTTTTTTATATCCTGTATACAAAATGTTTACCAGAAGCAGTGCTTCGATTTCAACATATAGTACCTTATCTTTTAGCGAGCTGTTGATAAATATATGAATTTACCATTATTGAATAAAATATTAATACATTTTAATGAATGCACTAAATTAAAATGTTTTAATGATTATTTCCACATATTAAATATATTTATTTAGTTTATTAAAATTATGATTACTGATAAAAAAAAAAACGACATTACCATAAACATGCAGAAATACTCAAACCATTTTAACTATTAAATATAAACCCATCATAATTTAGTTATTAATTGTCATCTAATAATATAAAATTATAAATACATCAAAAAATTTATTTTTGAATCTATTCAACAGTTGGAAACTAATTAAAGATAAGTTCAAGCCCTATTAAGACCAAAATAATTGATATGTGGAAAATTAATATTATTTACTCTGTTAAAGCGGTCTCGGGGTATTGCACTCAATTTTACTGGTTCCATAGTAGTAACATCCATAAATGTAACTTCTGGTATATACAATGCGCATACAACATGAGCCCAGTTCCCATTTTCAGTAGGTTTTAGAGCACCATCTTTAGATGGACACAGTTCACATTTCTGAAATTAATGCCATAGTTTTCGTACATTCTAAAAGGAGTTTTAAAATGAGTCTATTTTTTTAACGAACCACTTTAATAGATTTTTCTTTAAACGCTTCACATTTCCTGCAAAACCATTCTCCTTTTGGTACAATCCGAATTCCATAACAAGCTGTTATAAGTTTTAACAAATTAAACAATATCTAGGTATTTTGAAAATTTTATAAAAATTGATATTAAAGGGTATCAAAACATTAGTTAAATTTTTAATAATGTGACAACTACTGTGCTAATGACAGCAAACTTACCTTGATGTACAGCAACGTTACAATTAGGCCCATCACAATACACCAAGGGGTTTTCAGTCCATCCCGTATCATCACAACATACGCTGCATCCACCAAGCATTTCTTTCATATTGAATTTTTACTACAGATTGAAGTATCACAAAATATATTTTAATAAATACAAATCTGATAGGTATAATTGGGTAATATCGAATAAAACTTAACACAAACCTCAAGACACTAGGTTTAGTGGAAAATAATAATAATGTGATAGTGATTGCTTTCTAAGTTTTATCAGGATTCATTTCAATCAAATACTCACTAAATCATACACAAAAAATAAAAAACAAAATAATAAAAATAGTAATAGGTAATAATAATGTAAAGATAAAAAACACAATTTAATAATACAATTATTACAGGTAAGTATTGCTAATAAAACACAATAAAAACAAAAACAATGGTCTGCACATAATATATCAAACACATAATTTGATATAGTCTACATTACAAAGGCTTGACCATAATATATGTTCACTATCAAAGACTCATACTATACAACGATAAAATGGAATAGCAGTTTATAGAATTTGAACCGAACAAATAAAAAACAGCAACAAAACATTCCCTATTACACTCATACAACACGAATAGAAAAAAATAAAACAAAGATGCCGAATTGGATTTATATTTCAACAGCATATAACAATCTCGGCACTCGGGCATTGGCGTTCACAGGCAGGTCATTAGAATAGGTAATAGATATTGTGTAGATTTATAACAATTCAACCACACTACAGCGAAATATTTGAAATGCTCCATCGCCACAAGCCTAATATTACCGATAAATTATAAATATAAAATATATAAACGAATACATACTTATTACTTTTTCTTATGCCTATCACTTAGCGTAAAATTTCGTTATTACAAATTAGATACAACTATAACATTACGATACATATCAAACATAAATGGTGTATACACCTTACATTATTTATACTATTATATTTACTAAACAAAAATAAATTTCGGTTTACTGCGGAGATATAAAATCAATGATAACAACAAAAAAAAAAAAACAGAAAAACGAACAGCAAAGATTTTCGACTATAGTGGAACGTATCGTCGGTTCCGTAACGTTAGGTCGAGCATACGTGCCGGTACGCATCTGAAACCGTATTAAATTATTGTGAGTCCTTGATCGTGTGTATTTTGATCACGGACTACACTACTACTATTTTTTATAGTAGTCCGTGATTTTGATTGAGATAATATCACTAATATTGATAACAATTAACAACTAGAAAACGATTAAATACGAAATTGTACAACCAATGATTAAGTAAAACTTTTTTTTTTTTTGCTATAGTACATATTTACTAGTCAGTACTCAGCAGGAGCATAAATAATATATTTTGTCATGAGCAGAAGCGTCTATTGTCTAATGTAATAATGTGAATATAAAATCTACTGAAAAATACATCGATGACATTGTAACTACGACATCTAATTTGTAAAGCGTCTTTAGTATTTACATATAATTAATATGTTGAAATATAATAACAAATTTTGCGATAGAAAGGAAGGAAAATTCGTAATCATGGATTTTGAGTTCTCCATGATGAATAAAGCCATTTCAAACAGTTTGAACAAATGTAAAATTCGAAAACTCGAGGGGAGGCCGCTACTTTTACCACTTCATGAACGAGTTAGGGAAATGCATGTTCATGAATAACTGTTGGCTAAAAAAGAAATCAAGTGGATATTCGACTGTAAGGAGGTTCTCAGAGAAGCATATTGCATCAACACAACACAACTCAAAAAAAGTTTGAATTCAAATTTAAATAATTTAAAACCAGCTTTATCGAAATTATATTTTGAATGGGATTAAATTAAGCGTGATAGCAGGCATGCCCGCAGATAAGTAGCCCACTAGGTACAAAATACTTTTAGTTACAATATAAGATCTGATTACGTTGGTAAAATATAAAATGTTATAAATTGTAATGCACTCTTTCATACAAATCACTAAAAATGTATACCTCCATGAGATTTGAACACAAGTCAAAATTTTTTTGATTTTTGACAATCTGTAGTTTTTCTTACCAATCATGAATTGAAAATAATTATTTTTTCCAAATCAACGTAAACCCTAATAAAATAATAAATTTAAGTCCAAGAAAATATACACTGTGATTACAGCCAGACATAAATAAAAATAATAATTAACAGTTCATCATAATTGTGCCATGACATGCTAATCGACTAACCACTGCCACCCACGTCATGAAGTCCTATACACGAGAAAAAAAAGTTTTTTTATGAAATGTTTTATGATAAAAATTAACAAATACATTTCTTTTTTACAATTGTTTATAAATTTCCTCCATCATCTTCCGAGTAATACCAAGTTAAAGACTATAGTTAATAGTTTTGTATTCAAACTTTTTCAAAGGTGCTGTTTCTACTTTAGTTCTTATAACTAAAAAGGGATTTTTATGAAAAAAAAACACAGTTAATAAGGGGATTCGATACCGTGATTTTCTGTTTTTGTCTAACACACATGTGACATAGTATTTTAGACGTGTTTTTGCCTAACATACCAATTGATCTAATGAAGCGATAAGAATTCTGAAAACAGATTTGAATTTTTCGTCAAGTCTACTTGAAATTAACTTTCCCACATTTTTTATATTATCCCCCAAATTCCTAAAAATGTCATACTAAAAAAGAGTATTTAAAAATTGTTATTTTTAAATTTTCGGAGGAGTTAAAATCAAAAAATCAAAAAGTGGGAAAATTGATTACAAGTAGACTTGACGACTAATTCAAATCTGTTATTAGGTCAATTGATATGTTTGGCAAAAAACACGTCTAAAATACTGAATCGCTCGCGTGTTAGACAAAAACAGAAAATCACGGTATCGAATCCCCTTAAGACACATACAATCAGTTTTTAAACTTTACTTACATAATTTTTAATTTTAAAATTAGCTGTTGCTTGATCAATTATTTGTATCATTATATATATATTTTTTCATTTTTCGTTTTTTTGAGAATTTTAATTTTTATAAGTTGTATTCAAATGTTTTTTATTTTAACTCCTATTTAATTTCTGAATTTTACTGATACTGAAAAAGATTAATACATGAATAATGATTTTTTTTTTAATTCCAAAAATCCTTGACTTAACATGATTTCCATGACTAAGTAAAAAATGTTCCGATATTTCCAGGTATGTAACATAAAATGTCAAAATTTGAAAAATGATTGCATTAAATCTGTTTGAATGAATACCATCAGTCAAATTTATGCGAATCATTAAATATAAAACATTAATTTCACAATACCACTATCGTAAGATAAAATATGATAATAATAGAAAAAAATATAAAACAACTTGAGATGGGTACAATGAAATACAACAAAAACAAGAGGAACAGGAAAAACCAAAATTTAAAATTTAAACTTTACTAGACGTAATTAAATATATCTTGAAACACCTACTATAGATTATTATAGACAAGATCTCTTATGTTTTCTAATTTGTCCCTATATTTGTTGACATTAATAAAAATAATACATGTAATACGTCAAAATATATAATAAAAAATGTAACAGCCCTTAATTGTATATTCGGTATATGTTATGGCAAAAACACATTCTTTGGAAACCTATAACAAGGGCAATAGCGTTTAAGTAGTAATAACATGTTTTAACTTGATTATACGATGGCAATATACGTTTTGGAAAGAAGCAAATTTTCAAACCTGTTAAACCCATAAATATTAGGTACAGATACAGCTGAATTCATATATATATTTAGCCCACCCTTTTTATAGTAGATACAATAAGTAGATAGAGGTAGTGCCTACTGACTACTGGTAGAAATATATTATTATGTATACCTCGATTTTGAAAATTTGCTATAGGCCTATAGCTAGTGTTGTTCTGGAATGTAACCACATAATTTAAAATTAAAAAAATATCTAAATAATAAATAATACCTATACAACAACAATCTGTATAGCTGCAACTGCTACCAACTTATACTGATGGATACCTTTTATAAGTTAAGCACTATAGATACCTACTAAGTACCTAGTACCTATATACTATTATATAATAAAGAAATAAGAATGCTTCTGAGTTCTGACTGACTCTTATTAATAAGTGTTATTGAAGCATTAAGCATTGTATAAGCATATAAGTAAAATCAGCAACTAGAATACATAAATACTATTATCATTTTGACGAAAGTGGTTGAATAATAATTACTGAACTAGACGTAATATGCGGCTTACTGCTATAAGAAGCTTACTATTTTACCATACTATCAGCCGAACTGCCATTTGCGTCCATTTTGATTCGAATCAATATCTCTACGAACGCGGTTGTAATAATAGGTTTAGCTATATAAGGAGTTTCAAAAAACCTAAAACTAAAAGTACACAAGATTTTGGAGAAAAATATTAGGTGATCCCGTAGTAACCGTGAATGCGACGTAATTGGTACACCAAATATGTATAATTATTTATCACGAAATATTCGGGCTCGGACACTGGTGTAATGGAATACAGTATAATATTCTACCGAGAATGATCGAACCAGACTGGCGATGAGATCTCTCAATCGTTGGTCGGTTGCGTCGCATTATTATGTCCATATAATGTACAAATATTGAAAAAAAAGTATGGGGATAATGCGTATGCATTAAATTCATTTATTACGGTCATATTTTTTTTATAGGTGTGTCTCACCGGGATACCTGTGTAGTTAAAGGTAGTGGTATCTTCTTCGGGTGGTCGATTTATGTATCTTATCGTGACAACGCTACACCGGGCCTATTATTGTCATCGTTTCGTGTAATTTATTACCTTAAAATGCTGTAACATTCAGTGGGTGCAAGGTATCTATACATATAAAGGGTTATAAACAGGTATTGGTGGAAGGTGAAACAAGGGAAGGTACACCAACCTCTATATCAGGGGTGGCCAAACAGTCGATCGCCGTCGACTGGCCGATCTCGGACGATTTCTAAGTCGATCCCACTTGTTAGAATTTTTTTATTATTGTTATACATTTGTCATTTAGTATATACAGTTATTAAATACAGATTTCGGATTAACCTATTAGCGTTAATTGGTATTTTGTCACATGAAAGTTATAAAAGCTGAATAGGTACTGTGCTATACTCAATCTGATGACCATTATTAGAACAGCGTCTTCGTTTAGCAGTTGGCAACTATTATCGAGATTATAATCAACAGCCCATGATATACAACGACACACTTCTACATCAACATTACAATGTTAATACATTTTAAAATTATTTAAAAATTAAACGTGAAACACTCATTTTAGATAACTTTACACATTTATTTTATTAATGATATAAGTATGCCTATTATTAATATAAAATAATTGTTTACATTAGTCGACCCTAAAATATACCCTCTGTAGATCTTAATCAAAAAAAGTTTGGTCACCCCAGCTCTATATAACATAATACCTATTAAATTTAGGTCCATAAAAATAAAAAAAAATTTAATATATATTAAAAATGAAACTATAACTCTGAATTAATTAAATTCCTAACAAAATGTAGCATGCTACTTAGTACAGTCTAGTATAATAAGTACTACTCCAGACTTAAAAAAAAATAATACCGTTTACCGTTGTATGAATATTTAACGTTATGATCGAATGACTGTTTAACGTTATAAAGAATTCAAACGTTATTCAATTTATGCATTTGAACGTTTTACAAATATAAACGTTATTCAACTTATGCATTTAAACGTTTTACAAATTTAAATGATATTCAATTTATGCGTTTAGCGTTATTAATAATTATTTGAACAATTTAGCGTTTACGTTTAAATGTTATCTGAATTGGTGTAGGTGTACATTACTCTACTCAGTGGCGTAGCCCGGGGGGTTCTGGGTAAACGAGTTACGAGTAATTGTAAATTGTTTGTACATCTTAAAATACTCATAACTCGCTTTAAAATTAAAATATAACAAACAACTTATGAGTTGCCCTAGGTAATAATCTTACCTTTAAATTTTATAAGAGGTCAATTCACTCTAATTTTTAAATTAACGAAGCTAAACGTAAATTTGATATGTTATGCACTTATAAGACAAAGACAATGATGAACAAATAATTTTCAAACGTAATATCCTCTTAAAAGTTCAAAACTATAATAATCTGTCTATATTCTGCGCATGTTAAGAGCATGACCAGTTCACCTTCTAAAACCGGTTTTTCCCCATGTTAACTAGTCTTGCTCTTAAGGGGCTGTTAACGCACTGTTTGCTTTCTCTCTCTGCAGGCCACGCGCTATAAACAAAACGCATTTACGCAGTATCATTTTTTTTTATGGTTTTGAGTAATTGTAGAGTAAAATCACTCATTACGAAAACGATAAATAATAATAATAAATTATATTGTCCCAAAATAATTTAAATTTACAACATTTTATTAAGTTGTGACTTGTGATGGTATAGCTAGATACTATATAATTATTATAATACATTAATACCAACTATTTAAGGATATAATAAAATAATTTTATTTATCAATATGTAATAAATTGAATTTATTTTCTAAAAAAAACACCTTTGTCGTTTAAAGTTGTTAACTACATCATGTACACAATTAATCTTATGATTTTGGCCAGTGGCCACGAACCACGAACTAAGATTTTGGTAATGGACTGACATTAAAAAAATGTCGGTGGGCCTCTAATGTTGAAGGGCTATATTTTGTCGGAACTATATTTTGTCTGAAAGTAGTTTGTATCAAAACCATATTTTGTTGAGAAAATTTTTGCCGACAAAATATTTTTCAATATTTTACGCACCTCCCAAATGTCTGGTGTTATAAGACCTTAACTGTTACTAGCACGCATGGTGGTTTAAATTTTAAACTACGGATTAGATAATGTGGTATATCTAGTCAAAAGTTTAAAATTAAACCACCTTTCGCGTTAGTAAGAGTTAACGTCCTATGGCCCATGGTATTTGCCAGGCATTTGCGATTCCTAACCCGGCTATCCCCTCACCAAAACTATGCTAGTCCGCATTATATTTATATCCGTGCTTTGAACATAATATAATAGTAAGGACTGGCCACTGATATGGTCATCCGAATGAATGTACTCTTAAGTCTACACACGCATGCATTGTATCTTGTCTTACAAATGCACAACATAGCAAAAACTGTTTTGCGTGGGACAACTATTACTATATGCTCCCCCTGTATTTATAGAAGAATTACCAAAATTTCACAACGTATAGGGAAGAACTTTATCTGTGTCGTAGCGTTCTTATTATTTGGATAACACAAGTATAGTTAAAGTTATTACTTTGAGAACATTAGGTTTTTTTCGTTTAATTATTTAAAATTATTGGTGAGTGCTATCAAAAAGATAAAAAAGGCTACAACACAGATAAAGTTCTTCCCTATGCGTTGTGGAATTTCGGTAATTCTACCAAAAATACAGAGGGAGCATAGTTGTCCCGCGCAAAACAGTTTTTGCTATGTAATGCATTTGTAAGACAGAGAAAACGCATGCAAGTGTAGCGTCCTCAATGCCGTACTGCATAGTGTATCGTGATGAGCGCTAGACAGTAGTGCCAGTGGCGTATTTATGGGTGGAGATTAGGGGGATATATCTCCCCTTGATCTTTTTGTTTTAGCTTATACCTATTTAAAAAATTTTATATAATATGGGTTATAGATTTATGTTTTTTCGTTTATTACTTTTTCAGTAGGTAATACTGGGACCATTGGCATCGGGGAGGTTATAGATAAATATGTTATATGTATATATATCATATTCATATATTTCGAGTGGAGGGACAAAAACTGTTTTAGGTCATATCTCCCCTCTCAAATAAATCCTAAATACGCCACTGAGTCCTCCGGTTCGCCCCATAGGCTGTCAACTCGTATAATACACGAATTCTTGTTGTCTAGGTAGACAAAAGCAGTGCCGACATACGAACGTTAGGAGGTAAATACGTTGGTAATTGGCAGGACCAGCTCAAGGGAAAAAAGTGAACTAGGCAAATTCAAATTTTGCCGCCCTTAATAATAGAATATTATCAGTATTTTGAAAATGCCGCCCTCTTATTAATGTGTAGCTTATGTGCCGTCCTAGGCATGGGCCTATGTCGCCTACCCCTTGAGCCGGGCCTGGTAATTGGGTACATTTAAAAACGTAACTTCAGGCAGATAACTGCTCGAGCATATCATATACCCGATAACGGGCCACTGCAGACAGCATGGAACAATGTAATATTACACTCAAACTCGTTTAAAACGTGGGGACTCGGCCACTCAGGGGACGAACTCAAAAGAGCGTCTTATGTGGGAAAGTGTATTGTATGGGATTTTATTTCCTATATGTCTGTATTACCTAGTCATTATTATTCATATATTATTGATTTATGTGAATTTAAATTCCCACATGAGATATTATAGCAAGTAAAAATCACGCATAAGTAAGTAAACAAATTTACCTTTATAAAAAAAAAATAACAAATTTTCCAAAGTTCTTTTCTATGACTAAACTATAACAGTCTGAGGCATAAATGCACTTTAGCTCCCAAGCGATATTTTCCCCAAAATGTGTGTTTTCCTATGCATTATTTCGGATGGTTCTTTCAAAAAAATTCGCTCAAATTTCATTTGTAAATTATGGTCAAAAAACTTTAAATTGCTAAACATTTTGTTGTAATCAGAATTTACCTATCGTACTTACTTTTTATGACATTGCTAATAAACCACTTAAAACTAAATTATAAAGTTATTTCAAACATTATCCTATTAAAGTAACTCAAAGTTGATTTTTGTGACTTTTTTTTTCTTTTGGTGTCTAATAATATAAATACGTTATTGGTAGAATGGAACTAACTTATACTTTTTGGTTTGGAAGAAATAGAAGCAATAAAAACCAAAATCTATATCTATACTAATATATAAACCTGTAGAGTTTGTGTGTTTGAACGCGCTAATCTCAGGAACTACTGGTTCGAATTGAAAAATTATTTTTTTGTTGGATAGTCCATTCATCGAGGAATGCTATAGGCTATAGAACATCACACTAAAACCAATTAATAGAAGTGCTCAAACAGGGATTTTGAGATTTACGATGGAAATATTTGTTTATAAATGGTTGCTATTGGATAGAGGAGAAATAATTAATAGAAATAGTATTAATTTATTATTGGTTGCTAATGGTTAATCGGGCAGATCAGGTACAAGCATGCATCAAATCGAATTTTCGCACATTGCCTACTTAGAGTTAGAGTTAGTACTTAGAGTTGCACTTACTGCAGTGCGTTACACCAAAAAGGAGTTGAACAATCACAATTTTTTTGTCATTTTTTTTGGGCCACGAAGTGCGCAGGGTCAGCTATATTATATATAAATGAATGTTTGTGTGCAGATCTCTGGGAAGGAAATAGGCTAATTTAAAAAGGGTTAAATTTGGTTTTTTTATTCATCGGATTTTAGTACGGTTATAGGTTAGGTTAGAATTGTGTATTAATTGATTATATTAATCCACCGTATTTTATCAAAATAAACTTGGTATAACTTTGATACTTTAGAGTTAAATGATACACTTACGTACAAACAGCACTGAGTCCGCGATCTACCGCAGGTAGATTGCCTACATGATAATATATAATACTGCTGCGAATCGGAATTTTTATTCCAGGCAACAGAAAAGTTAAGATAATTTTTGAACACCATATACCAAATATTAAATAATTAAATTGAACATAGTTTGAGTCATATAGAGTTGGTACATTTAACGGGCAACGAAGTGAACAGCTATAGGTAATGTATTTTATACATTAATATTATATTAATATTTTATAGTTATGTAATAGTATTAGTACATGATTATTAAATTTTTATTTGTATTAACGACTATATATTATAATATAAATGTATTGATTGGACGGATATGTGTGGAGATTGGAGATGTCGAGAATATTCCATGAATTCACATCGAAAAGAAGTAAACTTTAAAACTTTATTTATTATTATGTTATTTATGACAATAATTTGAGATTATTAACAAGGGCGTTCGCAGAAATTTGTGAAGGATAAGGCAAAATATTTTTGTTTTAAAATTTTTTTTTCAGTATCCTATTAGTTTTAAAGTATTTTTGTGACATATTTTTTTTCATATAGGTTTTAGGGAAAGTAACATTAATTTTTTATGAGGGTTTAAATTTAACATTTTTACAAAAATGATTTTCATTGGTAAATTAACAAATTTTTATGTATCAATTTTTGATAATTTGTTGTTATGACACTTGACATTTTCGTGAAATGTTAAAATACCATTTTCCATACATGGTAATATTTTCAAATAATTTTGTCTCTTTTTGAGATATTTATAGACATAAGGAATTTTTAAAATGTTGTACTTAAATTATTTTTAAGTTGAAAAAGTTTTTCTTTTCATAGCTGAGATTAAAATTTTTAACAAATGATTTCATATAAGTTCTACTTTTAACAAAAAAAAGTTTATTTAAACGGAACATACAATTTTATGAGTGCTTGAATTTTAGCAGTAAATTAGTAGATATTCAGCAATAAATACTTGAATTCCCATTAATCGATTTTAGATATTTTGTTGTATTTCCAAAAGGCAAAAGACTTTTGATAAATTCACAAATATTTATATTAGCATTTTTCATATATGGTAAAATTTTCAAACTATTTTGACTCTTTTTGAGCTTTTTATAGCCTTGACAATAATATTTGAATACCAATACTTGATTACCATACAAAACTGCTTATACGTCATATTAAATTGTATTAATTACCAAATAATTTATTTTAATACAGTTTACCTGCTGACTAGGTATTACAATTTAAATTATGTTTTAAGAAATTAATTTAAATCAAAGACAAAATATCAATGAATATATTTTAATATGTGTGGAAGGGATAAAAACAATATTGTTCAACATTGACGCACACAGTATGACTCACTCTTCATTAATTTATTCCTACTATTTATTTACGGCAAAAGTAATTGTACAATCAATAATTTATTATATTTTCAAATAATTGTTTTCAAAAAAATTATATTAAGTATGAAGTATAAACAAATCATACATTTTTGTAAGAAAAAAATTTGTTTTTCAGATCTATATATACGTATACAATAAAAATGTCAAAAAAAAAAGTATAACAATTTACATACAAAAATATGGCTATAACAAAAAATAAATTACATTGAATAATATCTAATAATAACCTTAGCATTACAAATATATGTACCTACTGTATAAATCACAATAAGGAAACAATATAAATCTATTAGCCAAATACACACAATGTAAATAATATTTAATAATTAAATAGTTTGAAATAAATGTATTATTGGGTTAACAGTAAAAGAGGAGAAACTCAACACTTATACATGATAGTCATGAGACATAACCTAAGGACAATACTCAATGTATATAAATATAATTTTGAAAGGGTGACAATTTTCAAATAGTTAGGAGTTAGGGATGGACATTAACGAGAACATCAACATACACAAAGGAATAAAAATAATATTTGTGTAATTAGAAGTTTTACTTTTTTTTATGCCAGGAGTAAAAATTGGAGAACAATTAGCGAATGAGGTAGATAAATGGATCTAATTAGTACTTGCAGCAATGGACCTAAACGGTCCATAAATAACTATGAAAAAGACAAAGAAAATTAAATATATTCTAATTAATAATTTAATAACTGTTAATGTATGTGATAATAATTAACTATAAAATAACATATCAATTGAATAATTATTAATCTATCAATAAACATAAGTTAAAAATTAGTTTCATTTTAATAAATTAATTCAGTAACCAATAATATGAAATGTAATTAACAGTGTGTACTTGACTATTATTTATAAAAATATCTTCATATCAACGGTATTTTGTTAAAAGGGCGTTTACCACACAAAACCGAAAAATACATTTTTGTTATCTACATTTTCAGAAAAATCACGAGCATATTCTGGTAAAATGGCGTATATATCTACTGAAAAAAATAAGACAGCAATACCAAATACAAGATATTATGCAGACGCCCTTTTAAAAATTAAAATAATCTACACAGAACTGTCGAAAGGGCTTATACCACACCGAATGCATGCTAATTGTTTGCAACCTTCACAGTTTATAAGAATAATTATGAAAGTGTTCACTCGATAACAAATTTCTCTCCAATTTCATATTATCAGTTAACACTAAACCGACAAGTTAATAGATAGTATAATGTATATAATATATACAGTATTCGTATATAATTATTATATACAAATACTGTATAAAATTAAAAGGGCGTTTGTAGAAATGAAAATGTTAAAAGGACTTATACCACTATTATTATATGTTTTTAGAAAGAATTTTTTTAAATGAATATCACATTAAACATACATTTAGTTTAAGCAATTTCATAAGCAATTTTAGTTCCATGGAGTCTCGTGTTTAATAAAATGTATAAATTAATGTTCTATCTTAAAATTAATTGAGTATTTAATCATTTTTATTTGTTTCCTGAAAAAAAGTAAAATTTGGTATACGCCCTTTTAACAAAATACCGTTGATATAGAAGTAACTTAATATTAAATTAATAATTTATAAATATTTAAAATTAGGTTAGTAATACTAATATGTTTTATAATACCCTGTATAATTTTGTTCAATAAAAATATAAATATAACATAATATACTTTTAATAAATAAATATAATATACTACAAATAAAATCAATAATAATATAACTTTATTCAATCTTTAATTTTCTTATGACTGATTGTTTAAAAAATATTTTTTTAATAATCTATTTAAAATAAAGAAATACAATTTAAGTTGAATACACATTACACAAGTAGTTATTTGTATCATAACAAAAATGTTTTGATTTTAAAAACCATTAAAATTATGAAATAATAAAAAAATAAAAAAATAAAAATATAAGAAATACTGTTTAAATTATCTAATAGTTCAGTTGGAAAAAAACAAATAATGGAAATCACTTAGAATAAAACTTGTTGATGAATCAAAAGTAAAATCCGTCTAACCAAAATCCTACAGTACTTTCAAGATAATTTAGTCTAAAAACTACCAAGTACAAAGACTGTAGTAATCTTTTATTATACACACAGTATAAATATATTTTATACTGATATTAGTGGTACAATACCAACAATTGTTGGAACCCAGTAGAGATCTATATAATAACATTTTGTCAAAATTATTTAAAAAAAGCATAATTTTTTTACTGGTCCCTTCAATGTAGTAATAAAAGGTTTCGAATATAAGTGATAAAATGTCAGGTGTGTGCATGACAACAATTTTATTGTATCTTTGATGGTATATATTATGAACAACAGAAAAAAAGAGAAAATATTTATTCACAATAAATGGATACAATATATTCTTAAAAAATGGTAAAAACCATAGAGATTCAACAAATTTATCTATTATTAGAAATAAAAATATTTATGAATAATATTAGATTTAAGTAATAATCATTAAATATTATTGTTTTAATATAAATTACTATTCTTTACCATTAATTGTTCAAAATGTTATTGAAATTATATAAAGTGAAGTTTATAGAATCAACCATTAATTGAAATCAAAAAGGATAAACCTAAACCAAATCTTATGTTACGAGTGTTAAATTAACTTTTTATTAGAATTTTTATGTGCCGGATAATTGAATCACTTTTATAAACAATATTATAGGTTTTCAAACGCATTATGTCAGAAGAACAACAGCTGGTATAGGTATTAGGTATACAATTGTATTTTAAGCCTATCGCTGTATTCATCCCGTTGTTCAGTATAATTGTTATAGTTTCTATTCAAAAAAATGTTGTTACATTACGCTAAGCAAACAGAAAGATTTATCATTAAAAGAAAAAAATGTTTACCATTTTAATAAGTTGGAAAAATGTACTCAAAGAGAAGCCACATTACTTTTGAAAATTATCTAGCTAATATTAAACAAAATTTCAAAAATCATAACAAATTGATGTATTTGGAGAAAAAAATGTGCATTTTTCTCAAAAATAGAAACGGAAAATTATATATATGGGTTTTGATTTCAAATTAATATGAAAATCAAATTACAAAATCAAATTAGAAGTCACTCAAATCCTTTCTAAAAAATAAAATTGATAGTTTAAATATATTCTTTTGCGTTATTTTAATTTTATTTGAAGTGAGACAATAAAGAATAATAATAAAAAAAATGTTTTATATAATCAACGGGTTAATAGAATCAAAATAATCAGCACCAAGTGATCACATTAAACGGAACTTATTCAACTCTCTCTCTATTCAACTTGAGTATACCGGGCGATAAACGAAAACATATTGTGTACGTGCATGACTTGCCATAACCAGTTATGGGTACCACTGCCTCCATTCACCCATCCAACCCTTATTCTTACCCCTTATACCACCGGTCTACGATGAGAGCACACATTTGGTAACGATTGTTTCTGACCAATTAATCAAGGGGTCCGGCAACGTAGTAATTAATTGCCTATGCGCAAACTGGTGTACTCTTAAGTTGAATAAAGTATAGCTTATAATAAAAATATTATCATATAAGAGAGCATAATTTTCACTTATTTGTAAATAGACTGGAAAGACAAGCTATACATAAATTGCCAATTATAAGTCTGCGCCTACTATACTTAACATTAATAATATACTTTTTATTTAATTTAGGTTCTAATTAAAATGTATTAAAATGTATTTTAATTCTTAATGTAAAAAAAATTGTATTGACTAATGAACATATTAGTGGATGTGACATAATGCATATTTTCTAACAGTTAAAAAATACTAGAATATTAATAAAAATATATTTAACAACTTCTGTCATAGTCAATCTACCAGTTAATGGGTTAAGTAACATATAAGTATAATCACCAAAATATTACACTTATGGTTTATGAATAATGAAGTCCCAAGTATCTTTCCATCGTAGTTTAAAAACTTCTTTAGATGTTAAAGGAGTAGTTCCATAACTGAATACAATAAACTTTTTAAATACATACATAACACTTAAAATCCATATGCAAAGACTTAAATGAAAAATAAATCTCGGAATCAGTTTTTCCCTGTAAATAGATAACAAAAAATAATTATACTATATTTAATGAAAATTTAGTAGAGTTTTCATACTTCACAATATTTGCTAGGTGTTGCATAAATGCAGCACACAGTAATATCTTAAATACAAGAGCAGGCAAATAGTGATGTAAAAATAATGTACGATCAATAAAAAAATATGGAATATAATGTAAGCCATATCCAACTACTAATACTTCTCCAATTGTTTTGAATTGTTCCCATTCATCTAGTAAATAATCAAAACAATAATTATAATGAACACTATTCATAAAATGCTAAAATACCTACCAAAGGATAAATCATAAATTTGTCTTCTTTGGCGCAGTAAATAAAAAGCAAAGAATGATAAATATAACAATAGACATAATGTCGATGAATACCATACAACAATGTTTCCCAACAGGTGAATTTGTCCCTGTTGCATATTTTAAAACAACTAATTATATAACAATGACAAATAATATGTATCAAATTAAATGTACTAACATTATCATGTTCACTTAACCAATAAGCCACTCCTCGTACCATTAACGGCCAATCAAGGGGTTCACTGCTATACATATGTGAATGAACATTTTGTGTGTTTGGTGAAGAAAATATAATTTTGTATTGTAATTCCCAAAATCTTTCCCAAAGTCCCAATTTTGTTCCTTTTGATGGTATCATTTCAGCAGCAACAAGTTCACGTTCTCTTTCTTTTTCATTTTCACCTAAAGTCAGATTTTAGTTACTGCAAAATATTACGTACCTTAAGAGGACGCTACCCATGCGTTTGTTATCTCCGGTCTTAAACACATACAACATAACACATTTTTATTTACTAGATTCATTATTATGCTGTTAGTTTTGATATTAGAGTGAATTGACCTATTATCAAACTTTTGGGTAAGAGCTATTTAGCTATTTTATCGGCTATTTACACATTATCTATGTTTAAACGTCAGCAATTTTTCAATCAAGATATGTTTATATGAAATATTACAAATTGAAAATAGAAATATCTCAATTAAAATTTAAATATTAAAAAATCTCCAACACTTAAACACAGATCTTACTTAAAAGTTTGATGATAGATCAATTCACTTTTAATATTAAAACTAACAGCACACTATTGTAACTAGAGAATGAAAATTTGTTATATCAAATGTGTCTAAGACAGTGACAACTAATGCATGGGTAGTGACGGTGGCGTCTTCTTAGATAATAAGTTAGTGTTCTATTACTTTTAGTATAGCGATGTTCTTCAACATTCCACACTGTATCATCTTGAGATATTATCTTATCTGTAACCACTTCGTGCTGATTAAATCCCCAATCTGGTAACTGTCTACCACTAAACTTCAATGCTTGTGTTGAATTTAAATGAGTTAGTATTACCTTAAAAGGAGCATAAAATTAAAATAAATAACTATTTTTATTTTTTATTTTTTTTAATGTACCTGTGAATTTATAGCTTGCCAAACATCCCCAAATTGATCACGATTGATTATTTCTACTTTCCACAGATTTTGAGCAGGCATAGAAACATTGTAATCAATGTAACATGATACTTCCTAAAATAATCAATACCATAAATTATAAGACAAGGAAACTTTTGTTGAACATATGTTTTAGTTTACGTTGTGTGTGCAGTTTCATAGAAAATTGATTAATTTAATAGTTCAATACAATTTAATGAACCAATCATGTTTAAAGACCATCATTGATTCATTAAATGGTTAGTGATTATTTATGCAACCTGGCAATAAATAGTGTAATTTAAATAAAAATGTACTTGATTCTGTGGTGATACAGGTGCTGCAACATCATGAGAATTTAAAGCACGACTTGTCATTCCATGTACTAGCTGAATAATATCCCCATGTTTTATACCATCAGGGTCCTTTGTATTTTCCACTGCTAATGTGTTTCTCTCTGGTCTTTTAACTATCCACCAATTATTTACATCCTGTGCAAAATAATTAATAGAAAAGTTTAAAACTATGAAACTATAACACAGGATTTGTTTTTTAAATATAAAAAGTAATAAAACAGTTTAAACAAAAAATGAATATTATATATAATATATACAATAACCTTAAATGTATAGCATGTAACTTGTTGCTGATGAGAACTTCCTCGTTTATCAGCATATTTGATAGGATAAACATGTGTATGCGAGTGAAGCCAACATGTCCTTCCATGTGTATGCCGTAATGTTATTTGTGATCCATGAGAAACATGCAAAGGTTGACCTTTAGTTATAGATGCTAGTCCACCCTAAAAAAAAAACGATTAACTTAATAAATAATAGACCAAATATAAATAATAACACTTACTTCTAGGCTAGCTTGAAAGGCACTTGTCATAACACTGTCATGTGGACCGGCTTTGTTCAAAATTATCAGGTGAATAAAAAATACGGAGAAATAAATGGCAACGGATATCACAAATGTAATAATACATCTTAATATTACACATAAGAAAACAGTAAAATCTGATAGGCGTTTGTCACCCAAATGATTAACCCAGAAATCTCTACAAATAATCCATAAGCTCAAAAGCCACGAGAGAAGTCCAACATACTTGACACTGAAAAAAAAAATTTTAATTATTATATAATATAATATATGACTTGTAACAATATAGTAACTATTTAATTTACCACGTGGCCATAGTTAGACACACAGAAGCAATTATTAAGTAAGTCAATGCCCAAGGTGATTTCATGTTCAGTCTTTTATACTTAAGCACAAATAATAATCCACATAATGTAAAAAATATTAGTATTGACTCCATCAAGATGAATCGAGATTGTGTTAATAACGTGTTTTCTAAAATGAGAAATTTCATAAATTGTTTATAATAAAAAATAAAAATAATAATAAAAAATATATTACCACAAAGAAGAAGAAATGCAGCAAGAGCAGCACACCAATGCCGACATCCTAGTTCCAACATTAATTGATAAGCAACAGGAATAATCAAACTACCGCATAATGCTGGTACAAAACGCAAACCAAATAATGGGACATCATCACTAAATTCACTTCCAATTCTTTCAAATTTAAATTGACCTAAATACGTTTATAAATAATATTGAATAAGATTTAAAATAAATAATAATTAAAACACCCAACAAATAATTTTTATTTTATTAAATTTAAAATCTTATTAACTTTTGGTATAGTATTAATTTTTTTATTTAATAAGATAGAAATAACTTTTCTTACTTTACTGATTGTATTACTAATTGTATTACTTATAGTATATAATAATTTATGAGTGCTACGTTATATAAAATAAACTATTGGAAGGAACATACCATTGTAATTACATAAATATGCAACAGCAGCTATTAATTGTTTCCCAAGAGGTGGATGAGTGTCAAAGAAAAATGTTCGCTTCATATATAAACTAACATATTTTCCGTGGTGGAGCTCATCAAATCTATATTTTTGATAAACATGTTATAGAAAATACAAATATGTAATCAAAAAAAGCATTTTTACATGACATAGGTAAATCTCTTACACAACATTACGAGGTTGATCAAGTTTAAAAAATCTTGATGACAGAGCAGACATAAATAGTATTACTGCCAGTATATTAATTTCAATACTTATTTTAAAATTGTTAAATATATCAGGTTTTTGTTCAATGAATAATTTTTGTTCGTTGATTAATTTTTGTTCATCGTTTAGTTTTTGTTCATTGATCAATTTTTGTTCGTTGGTTTCATGGTTTTTAGTAACACATTCAAGTTTTTTTTCCTAAAAAAGAAGGATTCATGATAAATTTTTAAGTACATCAATACATCAATTAAATAATTTGATAGCTATATTTATAATAGTTAGAATGTGTGAAATTGTTACTGAATAATATAAAATGAGTACTAGGTACTCAACATTTATAATATAAAATTACAAAGCATGTTTCAACAATCAATATTCTTGCATTAATTGCAAATTACAATTGTAATAGTTAAGAAATTACAATCAACACTCGTTACATATATATTTTTATGACATAATCAAACACAATTACATTTAAAGATTTGTGTTTAATGTTTATAATGTCAGTACACATCTATCCAAAAATCATAATTGTAAACAAACCTGAATTTCAGTACTTTCAGTCTTGTTCTTTTTCTTTGTCTGTTTCTTGGTCTTGGACTTGACTCGATCATCGGTTTGCTTTTCCATCGTTATTGTTTAGTTAACTGTTTTGTTCTAAAAATGTAGAGCATGTAATATATTTAATTCGAGTACATACTTAGTTACGATAGTATGTTTCTACTTGAATGTAGATATTTAAAATGTAATACTATCGGTTATCGGATACTGTTAGGGAAAAAAGTTTAAAAAATTACTTTTAAAAATATGCCCGTGCATTGCATTTGCTTTGCTGACATGTCAATCGGACAACTATCAATTAATGATGATACGAACTGTGTTATTGAAGATAAGAATAAGATTAGGAAATATGATAAGACGTGATTTCGCCACTATCTATCTCAGTGGATTTCACAACCAGCCTACAAAGTTACGTCCGTTAAGGTCCATGTCAGGGGTCACTAACCTTTTTTTATGATGGACCAACGCTTCGGTATCACGGGCCAAACATTTTTGTGAGAGGAAATGAAATTAAAGATTTATAAGAATTATTTTTAGTAATTCATAATAATATGATATTAATAATTATATTAAAAAAAACCTATTATCTTGGCGGGCAGCTGCAGGTTCGAAAAGGCCGTAGGTTGCACGGGTCCCCAACCTACGGACTTTCCATGGTATAGTTAGTTATAGCACGGATTATTATTATAATAATATATTAATATGTGGTTATAGTTCAATACTTTAATATTCTAACGTACACGAAATATATACACGGTGTAACATTGTAACAGGAAGACCTGACAGATGAAATAACTTAGTTTGTTCTAATCAATATTTTAACATTTTTTTTTTTATATATAATTTATAGACACTTGTGCTACACATATAATATAAAAAAATTTTTTTTTTTTTAATACTGAAAACAAAAAAATTTTAATTTGATTTAAATTTTTTTTGGAAAAATTCAAAATAGTCAATTTGTAAATCTTGTTGTAAGAACAATTTTAATGGTAAAAACATTTATCTATGTCAAGTATCTTTTTTTTATAATTTTTTTAAATATCTATATTTTTTTGAGTAAATTAATTTAGATGGTAATAAACTAATAACTAATAACTTTTGAACATTTGACATGAGTATATTTTTTAAATTATTTATTAATCATATAATTTTCACAATTTTTGTCATATGTTTGAGTATAATCATTTTTTTTTTTTAGTCAAGTCTTCCTGTTACACCTATATACAATAATATATTATTGCAATAGTAATAGTAATAAATAATTATATATTTATATGTATTTATGTGGTAACGTACTAACGTATAACCATTTACCATTGACTAGAATAATAGAGTGTTTACATCATAAATCCTCACTTTAAGCAGTCGTGTGTAAAATATGTGTATTTAAATTGAATAAATTAATAAAATCAGTATACAGTAAATTGAGTATTATGATTTTCAAGGAAAAAATTCAAGTTTATCGATATGTATCGGTCCAATATTGAGCGTTCAAGAACTTCCGGTATATACCAGGCGAGTGATACATACAAATTACAAATCCGTATCGCCGTATCGGACTCTGACTTCGATACTTACGATACCTACGTAACTATTTCGTATCGATACGTATCAAATTTTAGATTTTACAATGATGTGTGTTTTTTTTTATTTTTGTGTCTGTATCACCTTTTAGGATAGTAAAAGTGCTTGGATTTTCTTCAACAGTAACTTTTCTGATAGGAAAGTGAATCTAGTTGGTACTTTGGGGGCTCAAAAGTAAAAATTTAACAGTAGTTTTCAAAAGCGACGTGAAAAACAAAATGAAAATTAAGGAAAAACGGGAATTTTTACGCAAAATCTGTTTTTGAGAAAATCGATTTTGGTTTTTAGTGTAACTCTAAAACAAATGACCGTAGAGACATGAAATTTTGACTGAATGTTTATATTAGCATTTTCTATACACCATAACATTTTGACTCTTTTTGAGCTGTTTACGGACATTGTCAGTTTTCAATTTTTTTAGTTTTTTTTTCTATAAATATCAATAAAATTTTATCTATTGAGTAAAAAAGTTATCTAGATAACAGTGATTTTTATCTTAGATAACTATGTAAATTAATAACTTCTATTTATCTAGATAAGATAAAAGATAAAAGAATATTTATCTAGATAATTTATCTAAACAAACTCATCACTGTCTATTGATTTCGATGCGTTTTTTGAATTTTTTGAGGTGTTTGGCATTAAAGAGCATTTTCAAACGTTTTTAGGGCATTATTTATTATTTTGAGTACCTACCTAGTTTTTAACCTATTTCTATTGAGTATCGCCTACTACTTATTATGAATATATATATATAATAATTATATAAACACACAAATTTACTAAAATAATAATTCAACAATTTAAGAGCATTTAAATCATAGCACTGAACATTAATTTTCTAATTAAAAATTTAGTTCAATAATCCCACTGACCCGGTGTTTTTTTATATAGGTACTCCCGTACCTAACCAAATTTGTAAATGTTGGAAAATTAAAATACATAGAAAATATTTAAACTATAGTTATACCTATAGGTATGTTATGCACTTATGTGTACTATGTTTTGGGAGTAGTATTATTTTGTTGGTGTGTGTTTGTGAAGTTTGTGTGTGTGTGTGTGTGTGTGTGTGTGTGTGTGTGTGTGTGTCTATTGTCTATATTAAATAGATGATTATTAACATCTCATATCTTTGAATAAGTATATACAGCCAAATTTATGTTTTTTACTTTATCGGATGATCCAAATTTTTATCTAACCAACCGTTTAATATAATTATATAAACCATACGAAATTCAACTAAAATAAATTTTAAAATTTTAATTAAATTATAATTAAATTATTATATTAGGTACTTATGTGGCTATGCAATTATACAATTGTTTTGAATTTCGATCTCATTCAACGGAGGCATGAACAATCTTCATATTGCCACATCGGAAGTAATCGAATGGATCTCAAACTTGTACATCCAAATCTAAAATTATAGCCTTTCTATCTAAACCAAATCATTATAGATACCTATTTATTATTGTAATTTCACTGTTTTAAATTATTTACTTTTGTCCTAGTGTTGTTTTACCCATATATATTTATTAGTTGTTAATTTTTAAATTTTTCACCATACGATGAATAAATAATAATAATGGCGTCATTACAATATGCATTTATGTCAACGAAAAAATATTTTCATTAGGTAGGTAAGTTTTATATATTTTCGTTTGATCGCATTGATCAATATTGTTAGCATTTAAAAATAATAGTACTTATACCTACCTAGATAGTTAATACATATGAGTAGAAATGTAGAATAATGAACGATTTCAATTCACTACGATCAGATCAGTCCGATGAAAAATATACAAGTATTAAATATTAATGGGCTATTGCAGACCGGAGTACTATAATGTGAATGGAGTATTAGTATAGGTATTTAGTAATATTGCAAAGATAGGTACCGGTATAATTTATTTTCTCAAAAAGTGTTGACGAATTACTATGGTTATTAAATAGTGGTAACTATAGCAAGCTGTCTTAAATTTATATTTTCATTTTATTATAATACATTTTCTATGGTTTTTATTATGTAAAATTCTTATTTAAAGTTACTCTGTATCATAGAACAATACTCAGGTCATAGAGTAATAACTATAATAATAATAATAAACTATAATAACTATAGAGTATTGCTCTATGACTCAGGTAGATAAGACTATGATAAGACCATTGTCGATCATTGTATATAGTTAGTATAAAGATGTCTGTGTTGTAGACGAATGATAAGTCACCCGGTTTTGATAACACAAGACACAACGACGATATTCTCGATCGTAATCCTATCATTCGTAATTATTCGTATCCGATTTTTAATTTGAATTTTATAGTCCATCTACATAATTTAACTACCTATACAATTGTTTTGATTTTCTCCAAGCTATTCCGAGAACGGTCGTTGTGATCTTGCATCATGATGTGAGGACATACGTTTTTAGTGTTATTTTCAAAGCTTTGTAAAATGGAGAATAAACAAGTTGTTTTTTTCCCTAAAACGTTGTTAGGGATGAGTGACGTAACGGTTGAATTACGAGGATTCATCAAACTTATGAAAAACGTCAGGTATTATTTTGTCCTTCCGAATTATATAAAAAACACCAGCACAGGATGTAAAGTGAAGACAATTGGCCACTTTACCAGAACTGATTGTCGGGCCTGTTTCAAACGCAGAGTCACTAATATTTTGTGCATAACTGAAATCAATGGGAATTTGAACGCCAGTTTGTTGCCAGGAAAACTTGACAATTTCGTATTGGTCATATATGATCCTTCAAGATTGTACGACTATGGGACACTATTCAAATATGAAGGTGATTCACAGAAATTTATTTGTTTCATAATGCTGTCAAATTGGCTAGCTAGTACAGAAAATGTACAGAAACATTATCATCTGTCAGAAGTTGTGATATTTCAGAGATTTACCAAATATTTATTGATTATACTTAATGTGCTTATAAACAGCCTTGAAACAAAGATTGTACAATTTACAATATTACGACTGACATTATTTAAACACATATTGGGTGTAATGAAAAACTATGTGTGGCTAGTAGACAATCTCATACATAATAAACACATTTTATCAAGAGCAAAATCAATCAATTATTTGATGTCATGTATTTGTGATGCAGTTTTTGGAATAATAATTCTATATATACTCAATACTACATTTACTTCGTCAAACGAATTATTTTCCTACATTTCAAGTATTTCTCATGTAACCAAATTTAAATATTATCATAACTAGAAATTGATTTAACTTAAAATAGCTATTTTTTATTTACAGCAAGTTATTAAAGTGCTACAGGGTACATTGCAATGGCTTATGGGCAGTCCAGCAGGGTTAAAACTCAATGATCCTCTAAACAGTTTACTTGGAACATGTTTTCTTTATTTAGTCAATCTTTGGTGGTCTTTTTTAGGTAGGTAACATATACCTCTTAATAAGTAGTTTGATTTAAAAATACAGTTTAGTAATTACTAATCAAACATTAAATGCAATGATAAATGAATAACAAAACATGTTTATAATTCAAAATATAAAATATATATTAACTAATTATAGCTAGTACTTAGTAGTACTTAAAAACTAGTGTTAATCTATCAATGAAACACTCGTGATCCTTGACTTGAGCAATAAACCTATATCTATTATGAAATTAAAAAAAAATTAGATTCAAATCAATTCATTCTATATTTATCTTATCTTCTTCTTTCGTGTTAAAATGAAGAATGATGATTTAGAATTACATTTATTTTTGATTCAATTTACTGTAAAAATGAAAGTCTAATTATTTTATATAGTGAGCAATAAGCTCAAATCTGAAAAAAACTGTTATAACTCTTACTTTTTATAAAAATAAATCAAATAAATATATAATTATAAAAAATGAAATAATTTAACTTATTTGAATTTACAGTATTATGTCGGCCATTTTTGGAGTTGACGTTTCAAGTTTATGTTTTCATTGGTATTTTTGGATTATCTTACCAAATAGCAATCTTAGAAGATGTA
Organism: Metopolophium dirhodum; assembly: GCF_019925205.1. Taxonomy (NCBI): domain Eukaryota; kingdom Metazoa; phylum Arthropoda; class Insecta; order Hemiptera; family Aphididae; genus Metopolophium; species Metopolophium dirhodum. Next base: position 100,704,696 of record NC_083560.1, read on the forward strand.
TTGGCGATTGTCAGTTTTCATGTTTATTGCATTTATGTATACGCAGCATGGTAAGGTCAAATTTTTTTGTACTTTTTAAAATAACTTAAAATAATTTTGTGTTGCAATAAACTTAAACTGTAGAATTATAAAAAAATTTTCAATAAAACGTAGAATAATCTTTGATATTTAATTCAATTTATTTTGACCATAAATATAAATTATTGTTCATTTATTTTTATTTTTACTTGATTTGGAAATGGTATTTGAGTAGCCAAAAATTAAGTCTTACATTTTCCACTGCCTATGTTACATTACAAATGTGCCTATGTTATTACAAACCAAAAAGATTCTCCAATCTGTTTTAAAATGACAATCTTTTGGTATGCCTTTGTTTTCAACAAATGTTAACTCTTTGTCTCCTTGGCATTAATCAGTATCTACCTTTTAGATTCTGAGCGAAGCGATGAATGTATTGATTTTACAATAATGTGTTTTTTTTTTATTTTTTTCCCGTGTCTCATCACCTAAAAGGACAGTAAAAGTGCTTGGATTTTCTTCAACAGTAACTTTTTTGATAGGGAAGTGAATCTAGTTGGTACTTTGGGAGGTCAAAAGTAAAATTAAGGAAAAACGGGATTTTTTACGCAAAATTTGTTTTCAAGAAAATCGATTTTGGTTTTTGGTGTAAATCTAAAACAAATGACCGTAGGTACATGAAATTATGACTGAACGTTTATATTAGCATTTTCTATACACCAATAACATTTTCCAAATATTTTGACTTATTTTGAGCTGTTTACGGACATTTTTTTCGATTTTTTTTCTATAAATATCAATACAATTTTATCTGTTGGGTAAAAAGGCTTGAAAATTTAATACACGGCTCCTAGGTTATTGTTTCAAAGGCAGATGAAAAAAAATTAAAAATCCTTAGTCACAGTTTTTATTTATAAGCATTTAAAGTTCAAATCTTGATAAAATACTGAAAAATCACGAAAATTAGCAAATTATTTTGAGTTGAGAATTCATAACATTTTTTTTTTTTAAATCTAAGATTTGAAAATGTAATACAAGATTATCCATAAGTTTGTCTACCTTTATCAAAAAAAAAAAAAATATCTACAAGAAAGTTAAATTACATTTTTATGAGCGTTTGAAATTAATATTTTTACAACATTTGTTGATATTCACTCGATATCTCATGTAACAATTTTCTTATTTTGTTGTAATTAAAAAATTTTTGACTGTAGATACTTGAAAATTTCACTGAATGTTTGTATTAGCATTTTCTATACACGATACAATTTTAAAAATAATTTGACTCTTTTTGAGCTGTTTACGGACATTGTCAGTATTCAATTTTTTTATTTTTTTTTCTATAAATATCAATAAAATTTTGTTTGTTGGCTAAAAACGCGTGAACATTTTAGGCAAGGCTCCTGATATATTGTTACAATAGCAGTTGAAAAATATTGAAAATACATAGGCACAATTTTTTTTATAAGCATTTAAAGTTCAAATTTGTAATTTAATAATTATTTTGTAGTTGAAAATGTATAAAATGTTCAACTGTTATAGCTAAGGATTGAAAATTTAAAACAAGGCTCCACGTAAATAGGTTATATATAAATTACTTTTTTCATAATAATATCATCAAATATACTTGATAATATCATAGGCTGACTGACCGTTTTTGCTCAGAATCGTTTTTCTTATACAATGATTTTAATAGTTCCAATTGGGAACCTTGAACAAACAAATAAGCAATTTTTCTTCTTTATTCATTAGTTTTATACTAATGTTAATGTTATTGTACATTTACTTAATTATTTAATGCCATTAATAAAATACACTGATGAATGAAGACATTTATGATGTAAACTGTTAGGTAAACTTTCAAAATAAACTAGCTATTTATTTGGTATTTCTTAAGTTATTTAGAAAATTGTGTATTATGGTTATTTTAATATTAATAGTACAATTTTATTTTGCATTTTTAGAAAATCTATTGCTTTACAGTCATTTTTGTAATTTTTTTTACATACATTTGCATTTTTCTTGTTGAAAATTACACTTTATTGTAACAAATTCAGTTGTTGTCACAAAATATTTTTGAAGGCTCTTTCGAGAGTAAACATTTTTAAAGTGCGCTAGCCTATATTAATTACATTAATTATTTTATAAAACGTAAATTTTTAAGAATGTTAAGTCATTATAAAATAATTTTTGGTATTATAGTGTTAATTTTTTAAGTCATTTTAAGATTTATTTTGTGTGCATTTTTAAGAGATTTTTAGGTCATCAAGTTCTGGGCCTTAGTAATAAGTAATAACTAATAATAATATATTATTTTTAATTAAATAGATGTATAACATATAAACCATGAAACAATTTAAATTTTTTTACTAAAAAAATTGTATAATTGGTCTTAAGAATTAAGTAGTTTGTAGCAACAGGATCTTTGATTTGCTGATTAAATACCATTTTTGCCAAAAAGTTAAATGTCTTTTATGGAGACTTATTTATTTTAAAATTTTACATACATTTAATAATAGTCATAGTTATCACTAGATATAGTTCCTATCTCAATTAACAAAATTTGATATTAGAGACTTTACATTAGCAAACATACTTTTCTTGATTTCTGTGTATAACTATTCTTAAGAGTACAATATGTACACATTAAAATCCATAAATTGAAACATGAACGGCTTATAGGTTATATAACTTGCAACGTAAGAGTCTCATGATATTGGCAAAACTTTTCGTGGGAAGAAGTTGTAATCCACAACCAGGAAGGACTACACCTTACACCACACAACAGTTGTATGTCGGAACGATATCATTTGCAATATTGTTGTTTCTATTACCGACAACTTTGATCTACTACATTGTATTTGTAGTTGTATGTAAAACGCAACATTGTTTAGTAATATTGAGACTTTGAACCTTTTTATTTATTTAATTTTAATGTTTTTATAGATGCGAACAATAATGGTTATGGCAAGAGGGATATTGATACGGTTAAGGTATATGCTGCAAGTTCTTCCTGTGTACACAACTTTGATATGGTTTGTTAAGCCGAGCAGTTCTGCAGGTCAGTGTTTTATTCACATGTAACATTATGGCCTATTGATCTTGAAAAAACAAAAAAAAATAATAATTATGAACATTGTTTGAACGGCCTTAAAACATTACTAAATAAACAAATATTCTTAACAGGTATAATAAAAATGAACATAGTCAGAAACGAAAAGTCAAGTACAGTGGTTTTGAACACGACAATCGTGGCAGATTCATGGTGGGCCACAGTGAAGCATTATCTTCCAGAATTGGTTGAACGGCCACCCTCAGTATCTTGGATAACATTGACAAAACGTGTTTGCACAGGTAAAATATTGTATCCAATATAATTGAGGAGATACAAATACAAGCAACTTAGAACATTCAAATTAAAGGATCCATCTCTGAATCGTAACTGTTTGAAATGAAATACTTTGTTGTACATTTATTTATTTATTTACTTATGTAGTGCATATTATATGCTCCAGTGAATTATTGATGCTGTTCAGATAATGATCAAATTTTTTTTTTTACATTTTATATTGTAATATGTGAAAATCTTATTTGGTTTGCATAATAATAAAAAAATAAAATATTAACATATGGTTAATGAATAATTCTATTGTTAACATTCATCCATTTATTGGTTGATAATTTATTTTTGTATATTGTCTTCCATTTAATATATGGTTATAAACATATTAATATTAAAATTATAATGGTACATTTTAAATGTATATATATATATAAAATATATATAATGGCATAACATTTTTACATTTTTCTAAACAAGAGTGCATTGCCAAATGCATTTAAATTAAACAAAAAATAAAATAAAATGTAGTATTGATTAGTCTATCACAATATTCTATACTTACATATTGGAATGTATAGATAATAACAATTAACATGTCCACAACATTGACATTGAGCTTAGAAGTTTAGTGTTCAATTTATAACATTGTAATACAAACACAAAAAAAAAAATAATAATAATAATAATAATAATAACAACAAATAACATGTACACAACATTGATATTGAGCACATATATATATTATATAAATATATATATATATAGACTATACAGCAATGTAAACTATTAAAGTTAGAATAAGGTAAGGTTATTAATAATAGCCAATGGTGGTAAACATGGTTCACAGATCACAGTAGACTGTGGAAAAAAAATATAATAATATTAATATAACAATAAAAAGATCACAATAAACATTTTTTTTTTAAATAAAAAAAAAATAAAAAAGTAAAAAAGTAATAACAAACAAATACCAACGAATCAATATTAGAGTATTAAAAATATTCGTACAGCCCAGAAGTAACATTTAAAATACCAAATAGATATTTAACTTTTTTATTATTATTAAATATTAATAATAATATATAAAAGTTTTAGTAGCTCCTTGGTTAGTTTAAGACTTCTGAACTGATTGAGTTATGAAATTTGATAACATTTATTGCGAGTATAATACGGTTTTGATCAAGACTTGATTAATTATTCTAAAAAAATATTTGCTATAACTATGAAATATCCTATTCTAATATGCATTTATTTTACTGTCAGTTGCTCTAAGACATATATGTATAAATTTAGAAAAAAACAAGTTAACAATATTATAAAATTATTTTAACAATTGGAAATAAATATAGAATAACAACATTCACATATTATTAGCAAATATACAATATATTTGATTACATGGTCATTGGAATAGTACAAATGGAATACATTTTGTGCTGCCACTTTACAAACGCACATTTAATTAAAAAATTTATAAAATATAATTATTTAAATGAAAATCTCAAATAAGAGTTTGGTAAAATATATAATTTATATTGAAATCAGTCCATATAAGATAAAGATGATTAGTTATAATTCACAACTGCATGATTAAGGGCTTTGTGTATAAATTCTAATAACGAAAGATGCTTATTAAAACTAATGACTAATATTAATTAATTGCATTCACAAAAGTAGCACAGCCATGAAAAGATTAAAAGTAATATAATGATTAATAATATTATTCATTACAAGGTAAATAGTCTTCGACCAGCCTATGACAAATGTTATTGTACTCAGTTGAATCTCCAGAGAGTCGTTGAATTTTTAAATACGAATTGGCACCTGTGTCGTTTGAACACACTTCCAGTTCAATTTGCAACCCTGTTGGAAATTGCAACACATTCTGTCTATCTAGCACAGGCCATACCCGAATGTTGGATGATATCAAATATTTGACAATGTTGAGTATATTACCAGAAGTGTAATTTGAATAGAAATCAGACAAGTCCACAACAAATGCATCACTAGCAGTTCTTTTTAGAATATAGTCAGAAAAAAGTGGAGCAGTTTTCAAACAAGTTGAAGAGTCCATATCAGTTATAATATTATTTCTATCAGCAGTCATATCATTGATTTCTTCATAACCATCATGTATAGCTGAAAGTGGTTGATCAGTACTTGACTTTTTTAGTAAAGTATTACCTGTATTCACAGAATTCACCGAATTTGTCAGTAATGAGTCTACTTCCATCATACCACCTTCTTCATTAGTTACCATAAGAGATATTTCTGGATTTGGAAGAAGTTTTTCTTCACAAATTTCTAAAAATAAATAAATAAATATGAAATATTTAAATATTGTTACCATAATAATTAAATACTAGGCTGTGGAACTATAATAGTTTTGATAATTAAATAAGATTAATAAAATAAATAATGTAATTAATAATTATACATCACATAATCACAGATTTTTTTGTTTATTGAATCCCATTAAGTATATAAAATTTAAAATCTACATTGTAGACAATATTGGCTATAGTGGTTTTATGATTTCAAAAAGGCATAGACTTAATTCAACCAATAATTATTTTATTCATCCAGAAGTGTAATTATAAATATATATATATTTTTTATCACATTTGCAAGAATATTAAGGAGAAAATCATTGGTGAAAAATGTCTATATATTATTAGAATATTCAGTGTATGAAGATGGCAGTGTTAGTCATAGATAAGATACTAGATATTTTTCAATATAATCTAGATGAGATAAAATATACGAAAAATTTATCTATATTCTATTCAAAATAAGACCGTGACCAGGCGGCCGAGTTGTGCGCATGGGTGTGGCTTTGCTCCGTGGCAGCGCCCGACGCGTCGCCGTAGTGGGGACGGCATCTGGCCATATGTCTGACCGCCGTCCGACGAAAACTGGTCGCCGCCTGGTCACGGTCTTATTTTGAATAGAGTGTAGATAATTAACACTGATACTGCCTAAAACTGAAAGGGGGTAGCTGAAAAAGTTCTGACAAATTAAATTGATGTGAAAAGAAGAAAGTAGAGTAGAATAAGGTATGGTTCACTTAATCAGTGAGAAGGAACTACAGAGTGCACTTAGGAAAATTGAAAGAAAAAAGCGGTAAGACTGATAGACTTTGGCATAAGGTTGTTAACTATTTCCAGTTAGTGGTTCTACAATAATACATAAAGAATAAAAAACACTAACCTATTGTTTTATCTTCTACTACAATAGTTGGTTGAGGATTTATTTTATTATTCGTTCGTAAGTCCAATGGAACTGGAATTTGATGATTGGAGATTATATTTGGTGTACCTTGAGTAATTGAACCTATAAAATAAAACATAATAATTGAATATTATATTCTGAACAAATAAAATATAATGTTAACCTTTTTATTGCGGACTTAGGGTTCAACAATTTAAAGTTATAAATGTTATTTAACCCGACATGAGTCGCGTCATTATATGTAACACATGTGGTACACAAGGACTTTTTGACCGTTCACTTATATCTCATATTTTTTTTTTAACATTTTACATGCAAACGCATTTATTAATGATTTACAAAAACTATACTTTATTTATTTATTATATTTTACAATAAAAGTTGGTATTACTATCGGTATACTATGCGCATAAAACTAAAAGAAAATATTGCAACCTTTCGAGGAGATAAGAAAAGATAAGATAAGAAAGAACCTTTGAAGAGATAAGAGGTAAGTGACTGTGTATATTGTTTTTGTTTGGTTTTTCCATTTGAAATTGATCGTCAAAGAAAATAATACGTAACAAAATTGATACTCAGTTTAGTCGCACAGTCCTTTTGACCGGTTATAGAGTTTAAAAAAAGCTATAAATTCAACAAACAATAATTAAATGTTGTAAATAGTTTTAAAAAATAGGTTAACATGTACATTAAAGGTATCAAATTGCACGAAATAAAGCAAATTACTCACAATGACTTATTAGTAAAATAATAAACTCACGGTCTTTCAAACTGTGATGCAACTCGTGGCAAGGTTAAATAAATTTGAAATGTTATTTTAAAATGTAATTTATTGGAAATATTAGTCCTTACCAAACATTCTAAGTTATATATTAAAACTTAATAAATTTGAATTGTATAATATGCGTAAACGTGGACAGTTAAAAACAAAAAAACTAGTTTGCTGGTTGCTGGTTTAACTCGGTTAATACATTGTAAAAATAGTTTTTAATATGACTCACTGAATAATAATAAGAAGAAAATGCCACAATAAAATGATAGGTGGCATTAAAGCTCCCATTAAACAGTATAGTAATAAACTAATCAGCATTTCAAAATTTCATATATTTGTTTCTAAAATTTAAAAAATTTTAAATAGTGAAGGTACTGAAAATTCTTACCTTGGGTTTGTGGAACATTAACTAATGGTGTTTGATGTAAATTCAAATTTTGCAAATGTTGGCTAAGAATATTTGAATTACCTGAAAAAATATTAATTTTTTTTTTTAATTTATGGTTTTAGATAACATTTAAATAATATAAGGGATTCATGTCATACCCTGATGATTAGATGAAGTTGTATTTATAAATGAAGTTTGATCTACTAATGTTTGCAAACTTTGTAAATGATATGTATGAAGCATTTGTAACTCAGCATGATCCCAGGTATCCAATGTGTTTTCACTCAATTTTTGCTGTTAGTAGGAAACAGATTAATTATTAACTTTGGATTTATAATGCAGATCAGTTGATTTTACTTGAAGTTGAATATGTTCCTGTTGGATATTACGTATATTAGGTTGCTCTAGTTGTTCACTAGATGTAACAACTGGTTCACTTGTTCTTCGTACTGGACTATATCGTTCAGATGGCAAATAACCACTAACATCTTTTAAACTTTCTCGGCCTAATCAAATAATATTGTAAAAGTTTTTTAAATAATTACAATTATTAAATAACATATAAGATAATGTCCACAGATGCTTTAACTCATTAAAAAAAATTAAAAATACCATGATACCTGAATGTCTATGCAGTTCTTGTACTGTTGGTAAAACTGAAACCTGAGATATACGGTGACTATGTCTAGAAGTGCTGACCATTGGTAATGGTGGTGGTACATACTCTCGATTCATACGTGCTTCTACTTCACGCACCACTTCAGGACTAATGACTTTGAAAAAAAAAAATAAGCAATGGAAACAAACAAACTACTAATTAAGAGGGCTTAACAGTTTGTAATAAATTGATATAGAATATTATGGCAAAATCTTTAAATTTGAAAAAAATTAAAAAAGATGTTTCAATATATTTGAGAATTTGACAAACAATTTTAGAAATATTTTTGATTGTTGATCATATAATTGACTCAACAACATATTATGCTTCCAATATTCTTCATAATCATAATATAAACCAAATGTTATTATCATAGTAAATGTTAGAACTCATTTAATTATTGGTAAACATTTGAACATTATTTTTAATAAAAAAGCCATACTGTGTATAAAGTTCTCGAAAAGATTTTGTAATTGAATTAAGATCAGTTTATAACTGAAAGAGTAATGAATAATCATAGAATATTTTCAGTAGAAATATGTGACTGTTATACCCTCCTAAGAAAAATAAAATCTAAAATGTGTTAGCTATCAAAATAAAATAATAATAATACAAATTGAAACTGGACTACACATACAAATTAAACACTACAATACTGTCCATCTATAATAATAGTATAAAGGTAATAATGCATTTAAAACACACACATAGAATATCATAATACAATTCAACCTTCTAGTAATAAATAACTAATCAAAACTAAATATTATTCAACCAAAATACTATTAAAAATTAAAAAGATATTGTATAAAGTAACTTACTTTTTTCTTAAGTCCTTTTATAAATTATTTGGTTGTAAATTAAAGAACTGCATTGTTTATAAATTATTATTATTTATAAGTTATTTCATGAACATAGCCTCTGACTCTGCTATCATTGAGCTTTCCAAAGGAGGTTTTTATATTATATCGGTAACAAGTTCAGTCTCTCAATGCTAACTGACTAAAGAGTTGTCAGTAACTTGAACTTTCTCAAGAACCTCATTGACAGCTCTGCCGACGCTCCTACACTCCTTTCCTTGATCAACTTTTGCGTCCCTCCACTCTACTGCCACATTTTCTATCCCTATGCACGCCACCAACTACAGCTCAAACAATCCAATGCACCGCATGATGCCCCTTGCTAACGTCACCCTATATCGCTTTCACTCTAACTTAAGTACCTGGTTCCGTTTCACTTCCGCTGATTTGCTATTTGTATGTAAAATCTAACTTTCATTTACTGTACTTTGGCCTACGTCCGTATTTGATAAAAATAAAATATAATTAAGTAAATAATCAAGAAACCCTTTAATAAGTTAAATTTTAATTATAATTTATATTTATTTATATTTAATGGTGTATAAATAAAAAAATTATTAAATAATATGTAATATTTGTAAAAATAATTATCATAATAAATTTAATTGAATTATAATTAAAGCAAAAAGTACTTACAACAAGGGTGTCATGTTGTGGAGGAGTATTACAAAATTAAGTAAAACTCAAATTTCAAATCTCAAGCACTTTAAGAATGAAAATAATATTGTATTTAAATAAAATACCTGGGGGTCTATCCATTACAGTTGATACACCACTACGTCTAGTTCGTGTATTTTGTAAATTGGTTTGTTGGGTCTGAGCTTCTTCTTTATTACCCATTCCATGTCTAGAGGTATTGCACATTACTTTGGTAAAACGGCTGTAAGTATTAGAACAATAATTTTTAACATAACTGAACAAGTTTAGAAAATTAAATAAAACAGCTAATCATGTCTTTTATTATAAACTACCTAGAACTGGCTGATGCAACATTATCTTCAGACAATAAATTTCCTTTACTTGATTGATCAATTATTGCATTTCTCAAATCATTGGGATCAATTTTTGCTTGCTATTAAAAAAAAAAAAAAATCATTAAATGGATATTAGTAGAGCGCGGATTTCTATGCAATTGCATATTTTTGGATTTTTGTCAGTTATCTCCACGAATCATCTTAATTTGAAACTAATGGTGAAATTTTTATTTGTATATTTTTGCATATTTAAATGTTATTACATATTTTGGCAGAATTCAAAATGTATTGCATATTAAAGCAAAAATTTAAAAAAATGCATAAAATAATATTTTGTTGAGTAGAAAAATTAAAACTAAATCTTATAGGCATTTAATAATAATTTATATAAAGATAAAATAAATAATCGATTACGACGTAAACTTAATTGCTCTTGCTGTGTCGGTCAGTTAATACTAAAAAGTGATAGTCATAAAAACCTTTAAACTCAAAATAAGACTTTACATAAACTCTACATAATTTTTTGCATATTATCATGATTTTTACTGCATATTTCAATACTTTTTAGTGCATAAAAATCTTGCGCTCTAGATATTAGTAATAAACTAAATCATTAAAATAACTTAGTTTATTATGTGAAAGCAATTAATCATTATTTTGAAAAAACTTTGTTTTATTATTATTGATCAGTGTATATTAAGTAATATTATTTCAGATTATAGATTACTTTTTTTAAATCTTCTTTGCTGCTTGGTTCACTAAATGTACAATTCATTTTTTGTGATATTTGTAAATTTGCACCACCATCTGATGCACGTCTACCAAAGTTGTTATCTAAAAATAATAATTGCAAAATACATTTTTCATAATAACTTATTTTAAATCTTATTACTTTCTCCCATAACTTGTGGTGGTTTTAATAAATGTTGATCTTTAATTGTAAAATTTTTGGGAGATTGAAATTCAACTAATGGAATATTCAAAGGTAAATTTGTATTTGGCAAAACATTTACATTACGTCCAGTTTGAAGGTGTGTTATATAATGTGATTCCATCACCTAAAATAATGTATAAATTAAACCAGACAATAAAAATATTTAAGGTGATACTTTAATAGCAAATGAGTCAATATCTCTAAAGCATAGAGAATAGTAGAATGGATAGGCCATGTTAATGCATACAACGCAAGTGGTCGCGGTTTTTAATGTGGAAGAGAGAAAGGAGGTCTCTCACTCCCGCAAGTGGTGATTTTGTTAGGATACGTTCAAATATAAAAATTAAAATAGATAACATACATTGTTTTGTTGTCATAAATTGATAACATTAAAGATATTAAAAAATGGATAGACCATGGCTACATTAATAAAATTGAGGGAAGTGTGCCGAAATGGGGAAGAGAGAATGACAGTTTTATATCATTGCCTCTCATTTTGGCCTTGGATCATATACAGTGGATGGAGCCACAGCTCAATATTTTGATGTACATGTTAGCGACGAGTCGTCGTCACTCCCGGGTTATGTGGCCTCTACTGCAGCTGCGCTAGCTGACCTGCACATGTGCCTAGTTGCAACTAACTAAGAGCGCATACGCAGTAGAGGCCACATGACTCGTCGTTAACATGTACATGATCGATGTTATATGTAATCTATAGGTCATGGATTTATACATTGTATATGATCTAAAATTTTGGCAGAGGTCTTATCATAAATTATATACAATAATTATATATATCTATTTGACCTCTATAACCTCAAAATATTTTCATGTTCGTTCCCGTACAATAAGTGTGGCCTATTCATTCTTTATTATTTAGGCGAGAGGCACAAAAGTTTGATCGGTCAGGGTCCGTGAGGACATTCGGTTTGGTGTTCGGGCCTCGTTATATATCACGGTGCTATGCGGTTATCGTGACTGGGTAGAGACTGTAGAGGTGCACTTCGCGATTTAGTCGTTGGTACCCGGAGCCAGTCGAGGCGAACAACCAGAGTGCGATCGTGCTTTATGTGCGTTGCCGCATTACTCCCCCAAGCATCAACAAGACGGTCGTTGGCGAGGCAGGTTCTCGAGCCAGAAGGTATCTGAACGGGTCGGGTCCTGCCGAAGAGAGCATGATCACGTCGAGGTCACCAATTTGGCGAGAGGTACAAAAGTTTGACCAGCTAGCGTCCGTGAGGACATTCGGTCTGATGTTCAGGCCTCGTTATATATCACGGTACTATGCGGTTGTCGTGACTGGGTAGAGGCTGTAGCGGTGCACTTTGCGGTTTATTCGTTGGTACCCGGAGCCAGTTGAGGCGAACAACCAGAGTGCGCTTTTGCGCGGGGTGCTTTATGTGTGTTGCTACAATATTTATGATTATAACCACAGAATAACCAGAAAGCTCACTTAATAAGAACTCAAAAATCAGTGAAAAATGTTTGGGATATTTGTGTAGCCAGGATGTGAAAATTCTCTTTTGCTGCTGAAGCTGAATCTACACATTTTTTATGTTATCATTGTAGATAAAGAGATAACACGTAGGTAACAATGTACAATAAAATTATGTATTGTATTAATAAGTTGTTTACGGTACCACACAATATTCTGTGGTTGTACAATTGATTTTTATCTCTATACAGGCTACACTGATATCCCAACAGGTGCAGCAAATCTGACCCCCATAAGAACCCGTTTAATTCTAGAAAGTGAGCCTTCTAGTTATTCTGTGTTATAACCTTAAATAATTTTCCAATTAACTCCCGTGTGATAAGGTTGCATGGCCTATCCATTCTTCTATTATCTGTGTCTAAAAATGTAAATATTATGTATTTTTTCTTTTATTAATAATTTAAATTTATTAAAAAATATATTTTGCATAAACCATTACATTATAATCCATAACTATAAGTATTAAGAGTTTTTGAACTTAGAATTATAATTAATTATTATATCTGTAAACCTAAATTTAAAAAAAAATGGTTTTATATTATTCCTAAGAATACACAAATTTATCTACATTTTTTTAATATATTGACAAATACACTAAAATAAACACATAAACATTATAAAACAAAGGCGAATTAGATTCATAAATTAAATAATAAAAGTAATTTGTTACTTGAGTCATCAAGCCATTTCCTGGACCAACGGTATGACGACGAGTAGTCACTGGATGATTATCTTGAGTCTTATTTGAACTAGCAGATTCTCCAATATCAACATCACCATACTGTAAATTTATTTTTAAATTTAAATCAAAGAATAATTTACAACCAAAGTTTAAAAAAATACCTTTTCTAATTGCTGACTATCATAAATTGAACCATCTTGAGCATAAAGTGACATTGAATATAATGGTAAATTTTCAATTAGATTTGAATTGATGTTAACAGATCCATTTATATCTAGAAATATGATATAAATTTTATATATTATTTTAAATATAGTTATAACAATCATATACTTATGAATAAAAGCAAACTTACCAGTTTCATTAACTAATGATTGATTAGTAGTGTTGCTTTGATTAACAGTTGTATCTAATTTGTCAACCAATAAATGGTAAATTGCACTGACATGATCAAATTTCTTTTGCTGAACAGACTAATAAAACAAATTTTAACTATAACATAAAGATTTGAAATGAAGAATTACATTTATTTTGTATGAAACATAATGTGATAGCTACAGTACGTCAATGTTATCAAATTGTTCAGGAACAGGAAAAAAACTGTGGAGTGTATTAATATTTGTCAAATATATATGTTTATTCACTTTGAGTTTAATTTTTACTTATCATATATTATGTATATCTATTATCTATTATGAAGAATAATGAAACATTGTAGGGACTGAGGCTTATGAGTAAAGACCGGATTTATATTCTCTTAAAATACCTAAAATATGATGCTAATATTCTCTAAAAACCTTCAAATATTCTCATTATATTCTCTTAAAAATTTTAAATTATACTAAAATATGCAAAAATAATCAATAAACATCATTAATTGCTTTAATATGCATTTTTAAATTTTTTATTTCAACATTATTTTAATAGTGAGGTATTAATTAGGTATTGAAAGTTGAGTGTTCTAATGGAATACTATTGCACTTTACTAAGAGTTGGAAATGATAAAAAAAAAAATTGTAAATGTTCAAAAAAAATTTTCTGGGTACCGAAATATTAAAATTAAAAATAAATACAAATTGTTTCTTACAATTTACGAAATATTCCAAAATATTCTAAATGGTTTAAATATTCTCTAACCCATGAAATATTCTCAAAAATGCAAAAAAACTTTTTTCTTTGCATTCAGAATTGATCGAATTGTCCACATTTTTTACTCTCATAAGACTGCATAGACCCAGTCACAATATGTAAAAACATATAAATCCGGTCTTTAATTTTATGAGGAATATTTAATAACAAATTTAGCACTTATATGTTCATAATTATACTTATATAGTAATAGTTATGATTTATGACTTAAGAGGTTTTTATTTTGATAATATAGATACTAGTATTTGTACCACGATTAAAGATAATATATTCTATCTTTAATCATGATTTGTATGATATTATATTATTGTTAAAAGATACTGAAAAATATTATATCAAAATGTGCACAAACATACAGTGCACCAATAGAATTTTGAAAATTAATACTTACTCAAAGACCTTATACTAATAGACGGAGCATGTCTGGTCGGCAGTTTTGAGTGGTGCGGTGATGTACTATTATAATAAGTTGATATAATAAAACGTTGAAATCAAAAACCAGACAAGTTACTAGTAATACTTAATACAAGTATGAGTTTATTTATAAATCATAATTTGTTAAATTTGTTTGAGTCTTGTAAGAAATATTCATGAACCATGATATAATACGATAATTAAGTATTTATTTATGCTGTTTTAGTTTTAAACTATGTATAAACTGGTGTGGTCTAAGCACATGTGCAGAAATGTGGGTCACCACTATCAGCGTAACCTACGTTCACCGCTTACCATAGACCTTTTACATTAATATTAATAGACGGCGCAAATTAGTAGTTTCTGCTATAGTATGATATTTCTTAAACTATGGTTTCGGCAAAAACTTATAAAAAATGTTGCTTTATAAGTTTTTGGGTTTCTGCGTTAAACGGAGGCTGCACTGCAGTGCTAATGTGGATAGCACAAAACATGATACAGTGTTTGGATAGAGGGTAAATACTGGATATCCGTATAATCAATCCACATTAACGTTTTAATACTTGTCTATGGTTTTAATTTGATTTTTAATATTTTGTACAAGTGAATCTACATCACTAAATACTCGCACCACTCATACAGATGCTGTCTATTAGTATAAAAGTCCCAAGAGCCCCAAAAGTCCCGAATCATCCTTGTACCTCTATGGCAAATCAATATATTGAAATATGGGTTTTTACAGTAAAAAGTATGGAAACACTAATATCTTTTTTTCTTGATCATATTTTTTAAATATCATTAAAATTAATCAAGTAAATTAAGAGTAGTTGAATTCATAAGATTAAAAGTTAAGTTAGCAAAACAGTAATCACATGATTCAATCAATCTCAATTGAATCTTTTGTCATTCAATTAAAATTGTTATACTATAAGTACTGTAAAAAAAAACAGAATTTAAATATTTTGATTTTCCAAGGCAATACTAAGAGTAATATGAGACTTTCGGGACATACTATAATATACTCTGTCCAGCAAAAGAACCCACTGCAGACCGACGAAAATCAGTTCTTCTGCACATCCCTGTGTGATACCCTGCAAAAGTGGAATGCTGGACAGAGTATAAGGTTTATGTGACATACTTAGTTTTTCTACATAGCCAACAAATATTGATAAGATACATACCAAACAAACAATCAAACAAAATTACCTAGATCTTTTACTAAGTATAAGTTCATGCACAATTTCAACTATTAAGAGAACGCTACACAGACATTAATTGTCTACGTCTTACAAGTGAGTAACATAGCAAATCTTACGCTCAGCAGATCACATTTACCTCCGTTGGTTTAAAAATTAGAGTGAATTGACCTCTTATAAAATTTAAATGTAAGAATATTATCTAGGGCATCGCATAGGCTTTTTATTATATTTTAATTTTAAAGCAAGTTATGAGTATTTTAAAATTGTAAATTGTTTGTACATCTTAAAATACTCATAACTCGCTTTAAAATTAAAATATAACAAAAAACTTATGACATCCTAAGTAATAATCTTACATTTAAATTTTAAACTAACAAAGCTAAACGTGATCTGCTGAGCGTAACATTTGCATACATAACACATGTTACGCACTTGTAAGTCGGGACAACACATGTTATCAATATTTAAGATTTTGAATACAGAAATTGATTCTATTGATTCTTCTATGTTTAAAAACTGATTAATAAAACAATTAAGTCACAAAGTTGAGTATTTTTTCAATATTTGATAAAAAAAATGAAAATAAGATCTTTTCTACTTAAACTACAATACTAATTGATTTAAAATTAAATAAATTTATGCTAGATTTCTAATAATCTCTCTTGAACTAATAGAATACTGCATAATACTTTCATAATTACGTGATTCACACAAAGGTATTGTCAATCCTATATTAGTGATGCTTTGTTATTGCACAAATCATATGTGATAATCCAAAACAATAACTATTTCTATGCTCTATCTAGTCACAAACAAATTACAACCTAAGCGTATTAAATTCAAACCAAGATATACTTAAACCAAAGCAAACACAATTGCCACGTAGATTTGAATTACACTGGTTAAGACAAATAACTACTCAAACACAGCTTTCGACAAGTTTTCTGCATGAAAAAAAAAATAAGACATGCGCCAGGGCACCAAGTAATCCTTGGTACCAATATAAAAACACTTAGGAGTTCCTTAGTAGACTTACAACAAGATAATATGTTCTAGCACCTAGGTGTCATCCCGACTAAAAGAGGTTCACTTACACCGAAGTGCACCAGTCTTGTTATAAAATGTCTAAACTTCTAATATACATATACACCTAAATGGCTTGAAAACATACTTCAAATAAATAAATATATTAAAACTTACATTAACAATCATATCTTTATCTAGACCAGGTAACTGTAACATAAGTTCTATTACAGCTGTATTCATCATTGGGTTTACATCTACTATTAATCTTTTAGTAATTGGTTCAGACAACTAAAAGTATAATATAATTTCAACATTAAAATCAAGATGTAAAAGATATTATAGGAATGTAAATAAAATACATTCTTTAGTACCTGTTTAATCCATTTATGAGACTCTATTTGTTTCAGACTTAGTCTCTTTTCAGGCTCAATGACTAACATATGTCGTATTAAATGTTCACATGCTAATAAAAAAATAGTTATTAATAAATTATGTAAAAACAAGTCACTAGAGATAAAATTAATGGGTTTAGAATTATTGGATCATTGGGAAATTATTAAGGATATAATATAGTTAAGAATTAACATGGATGTATAAATTATATCTTAGATTTATCTTTTACTATTTCAAAAAATCAAAACATTGAATAACTAAACCAAAGAATAATGTTTAAAAAAATTATTTAAGTCTAGAAAAAAAAACATCAATTATAATGCACACTACTTAACCGTTATAACATAAAAAAAAAAATTATCAAGTATTGTACATTTTAAGAAAACAAATAAGAATAGATTTTTAAAATTGAATATTAACATGTTTTGATTATGCCAAACACTTCAATAATATAAAATATTTTAAATATTATTGATTATTTTAAAAAATTATTATATTATATCAATGATCATTTAAGTAACCGTGATTCATCAAATGGAATTATCAATTCAAAAAAGTTTTTTTAAAGATATAAGCTAATAATGTAGTGAATTTAGAATAAACATTTTATTGAAGTAACATTTAATTTAATTTAATTTTTTTAAAACACAGGCATAAATCCCTCAGAAAAGTGTGTACAATGATTCAGAATAAAATGAAATATTATTGTATTAAATATTAGATCAAATACTACTACTATAACTTTAATATTATATAAATTATTATAATGTTAATTTGTGAATTAAAAAAGATTTTATTATAATTATTTACCAGCCGACATGAAATATGGCACACGAAACATTCCAGAAAGAACATTAGCACGAAGTACTTTTAGAGTGTTTCCATCAAACGGAAGAGAACCACAAACCAATACATACAGTACTACACCCAAACTCTGCAAAAATATAATATTATGTTATCAGCTAAAATTGGTTATATGCATGGCTTTGTTAGTATGGTTGCTCATCGACCCATATTTGAAAAGTGTCTACCGAAATGAATCTCTATAATCAGTATTAAACAGTTAAGACATTGCCGCACTAGTGATTATATGTCATAGTGACTATCAAGCAACTATAATTTACATTTGAATGGTAACACTACATTTATAGTCACTATAACATAAAAGCGCTAATGCGGAAATTTCCAGCTGTTTATAGCAATTCATTTCAATAGACATTTTTCAAGATTTTTTGGACAACCATACTATCATTAATCGTGGTTATGAAAAAAATAATTAATAAATGCTAAATAAGAACAAAAAGTTGGATCAAAACATTTTGAATATTTACAAAGTTAATACAATAAATATAATTATTACCCAAATATCAGCTTTTGGTCCATCATATTCTTGCCCTTGAAATAATTCTGGTGCTGCATAAGGAGGAGAACCACACCAAGTAGAAAGTAATTTTCCTTCATAAAAATGATTGCTAAATCCAAAATCTAAATGATTTAATAAAGTTAAATAATTTTAAAAATGGACAGTAATTCATGCTTGTGTGTATTTATTATTTGTTAAATAAAAACGGTACCTGCAAGTTTGATGTTGTTATCAGCATCTAAAAGCAAATTTTCTGCTTTTAAATCTCTATGAACTATATTTTTATTATGGCAATAGCTAACAGCTTCAACAATTTGTTTAAAAATATGACAAGCAGCAGGTTCATCCATTCTTCCTTTTTTTACCAGAAAATCTAAATTGGAATTGAAATATTATATAATTAATAAATCTTATAAAATGTGCATATGAAATAGCTCATATGAATTATACATGGATCTAAAATAATTGCTTTAACCAGAGTATAAAATAACAATGTTAACATTTCATGCATTTTGATGTAGCCGGGTTCATGATTATCAAAATGATTAATTTTTCATGAAGTCAACTATCGTAAAAAATACATTTCGCGCACATTTCTTTTATAACCATATTAACCAGATAAGTAAACATTACAATTATACTTACCAAAAATTTCTCCTCCGGCAGCATATTCTGTTACCAAATAAATCATTTTTTCAGTTTCCATAACCTGCAAGTTTTAATAGCATTAGATAAGAAAATAATAAATACAACACTATACTGATTAATAGGGAACGGATTTTATTGTAAATACATATTTTTATTGGAATGAGATATTTTAAATCTAATAAAAAGTGTGAACGATTTAGATCATTTTAATTCTAAATTTATTTTACATATTTTAGTATTTTTTTTCATTTATTGTAGTTTTATAGTTATAGTTATAGTTTTATAGTTATTTAAGTTTTCAGTAGTATTCATAGTCGCATGCACAACTACCTAGTTTCTAATTTTTAAAATGAAAAATTGTGAAATCGAAATCGAATTTTTATTTAAAAGAGTTTCCTAACAAGACATTTAAAAGTGACAAAAAAATCTTATTTTGTTTGTGTTGTTAAAAGGCAGTATCAAAAAATCAGCGTTTTACAGTTACTCAGCATTTATCTACATCGAAGCACCAACAAAATAGAGATCGTAATTTTTTTGGTTGAATTCAGAGCCATCTACGTCTTCCAATAAATTGACAGCTTTTAAGGGGATTCGATACCGTGATTTTCTATTTTTGTCTAACACACGCGCGACATATAGTATTTTAGACGTGTTTTTTGCTAAAGATACCAATTGATCTAATGAAGCGATAAGAATTTTAAAAACAAATTTAAATTCGCTGTCGTCTACTTAAAATCGAGTTTCCCACAATTTTAATTTTTTGATTTTAACTTCTTCGAAAATTGAAATAGAACAATTTTTAAATAATCTTTTTTAATATGACATTTTTAGGAATTAGGGGTATAATATCAAAAATGTGGAAAAGTCAATTTCAAGTAGACCTGGCGACAAATTCAAATCTATTTTCAGAATTCTTATCGCTTCATTAGATCAATTGAAATTTTTGGCAAAAAAACACGTCTAAAATACTGTCACGCGTGTGTTAGACAAAATCAGAAAACCATGGTATCAAATCCCCTTAAGAGGACGTCGCACCCGCACATGTTGTCTCCGTCTTACACGTGTACGACATAGGAAATTTTACGCTCAGCAGATCACGTTTAGCACTGTTAATTTTAAAATTAGGGTGAATTGACGTCTGATAAAATTTAAAATTAAGAATGTTATCTAGGGCATCTCGTCGGCTTTTTGTTAAATTTTAATTTGAAATCGAGTTATGAGCATTAAAAGATGTATAAACAACAATTTACAATTTTAAAATACTCATAATTCACTTTAAAACTGAAATATAACAAAAAGCCGATGACCTGCTCTAGATAACATTCTTAACTTTAAATTTTATCAAAGGTCAATTCACTCTGATTTTAAAATTAACTGTGCTAAACGTGATCTGTTGAGCGTAAAATTTGCTATGTCGTACACGTGTAAGACGGAGACAACGTGTGCGGGTGCGACGTCCTCTTAATATCAATTTATGTCGTGTGTTGATTTGCGGGGATATTTCAATTTTCAAGCTAAAAATCGAGAATTCACAAATTATTTAGAGAAATATACCAGACAACAAACGAAAGTACTATCCAAAAGAATTATGTTAATATAATTTAAGAGGAAACATTAAAATCAATAAGAGAGTTTATTCGAGATGGACCAATGGGTTTCAATTGATGAATCAACAGATGCAGAGGGCAGGTATATTGGTAATGCAATCATCAGCAAACTATGTTCTGAGCCTACTAAATCATTTCTTTTAAATTGTGTGCAGTTAGAAAAATGCAATAATAAAACTTTTGCTAAATTATTTAATGATTCTATGAACTTATTATGGTGTAAAATATGAAAATGTATTTTTATTTTTGACCGATGCTTCAACCCTATATGGTTAAAGCCGGTAGTATTTTGATAGCATTTTCCCCTAAACTGGTTCATAAGACATGTTTTGTGCATGGTTTTCATTGTGTTTCAGAAATAATAAGATATAATTATTCCAAAGTTGATCAATTAATAGCGACTCTTAAAAAAATATTCTTAAAAGCGCCAAAACAAGTTGTGTTTCAAAATTTAAAGAAATATATCCAGATTTTAATTTACCTATTATAACAAGATGGGATGCATGGCTTGAAGCCATCCAATACTATTGCGATCATTTTGACAAATTAAAAATGTTATTTCAAATTTCGATACTGAATTGGCCGCAGCTATTGAAAAAGCGAATTCACTGATGTAAAATATCAATTTAAAAAACAACAGAACATACATTAATGCAAATTTTTGTTTTTTAAATCAGATAATTATACAATTGGAAACTAAAAACATGTCTTTGATAGAAAGTATTAGCATTGTAGAAAAATCTGCAGATAAATTAGAAAAACTCAAGGGCACATGGAAGAAATAGTCAAAAACAATTTTTCAAACATAATTGAAAAAAATTCTGGATTTTAAACTATTAAAATCATCAGAGATATTTTAACTGGTGAAAATCAACAAGGATCTTTGGACATTGAATTCACTCCTTCTGATATAGTTAACATAACATGCATTACGCCCTTATCACATCTGTTGACGTAGAACGGTCTTTTTGTCAATACTTCAGTAATCCCCGAACAAATCGTCGCAATTTTTCATTTGCAGAGCTTCAACAATATGTTTTTCTCATTGCTTTGTTTTGGAATAATACTCATAGTTTTATATACCTACATCGTTTGTGTTACTTTTATTTATAAAAGATTTTTTTTTTGTAATTTTCAATACTAATACATTTTTTTGATATTTATATATATTTTTTTTTTTTACATATCGCCCGCCGTAGCAAAGAAGGTTTTTTTTTTTTTTGAAGTTCTCATAACTTTTTTTGTGTAGTTCCCGCGAAACTGATAGTAACATAAAACAATCAAAGAAGTTCTATACAATAAAATGCTATACAATAAAACTATACAAAAATAGTTATGACAACTTGAAAAAAAAAAATTTTGTAAAAACAGAGGTACGACCTTCTTTGCTGCAGTGGGCTATATTTATGTACATATTTTGATTTTTTTATTACAATAAACTCCGTTTTATGCTGATTAATATTTTATAAATTAAAATATATACAACAAAAAAGATAAGATTTAGATACTATATTTATATATTTTAAATATAAAAATTGTTTGATTAGTCTCATTGATCAATATGAATTTATCATTGACCAATTTTTGACTATACCACTCAACAGACAATTATATCTGAATACTACTTCCACAAATAAAGGGTTCAAATTTTTTATAAGACGAAATACAAAAAAAAGTAATATAACTACTGCAGTAGTTTTTAAATATACTAACGAAATAATAAGAATTTTAAATTGAATTATTAATAAAAACTATATTATATACCTACCTAACTAGCTGAGTAAGAAACTACTTTAGATTTCATTTGTTTAAAATTGTAAAATACTACATAAATATAATTGGCCTGGAGTCTTAAGCTAATAATTATGCACTAATTTGATCATGACACGGATGTTGTGCACATTCGACATTTTTTTCTACTGTTCCGATTTATTGTTAAGCAAGTTTTGGATGGTTTCATATAAATACAATTTTAAATCTAAAATTTTAAAGTGCAATTTTTCAATATTATTGCTATTTTGTACTCATTTATAAAACTATTTTGAATTTTATTTTGGTTTTCACTTATTGGCTACAAATTGAAGAATGTATGAATATGAACATTTAAAACACACACTTTTAGACCAATTCAATGTTTATGCGAGTTTGGTTTCCTTATTCTGGTTTTCACAAGGCTAGGTGTATAGCGTAGACACAGTTACATAGTATCGTTAAGGCATGACTGCATGTTAACATTATAAGACATATATGTTCTTTATCAGCTGATTATTGTCTACCGTGTAAATAATAAACAATATTATCATTGATAATATGAAAAATATTTTATTCTTAAGATACTATAGGTTAGCTACAGCTGGTAAAGCTGTAAAAATTTTAATGAAAAAAAATGCTGTCATATTGTATAAAAGTGTAAATATTTAAATTTAATAATTCGCCTGGTTGAATCCTCAAAAACACCTCAGTTAAACCACCAGATGTTTAATAAAAGTGTAAAATAATAATAACAACCAAATTTAGTATGAAATTTTGAACTAAATTTAAAATATATTATATATTCCATTCATATGCTAATAATATGTACCTATTTATTTGACATTATGAAACAAAGTTCAATATGATGTAGTACTTTGATAATGTATAGTTGTATAGTTGTTTAGAACAATATTATGTGTCTGATTTTCATTAACAGTTCAAAAAATACAATACTAAAACCCTGACTTTTTTCTTATGATAGTTATAATAAATAAAATACACAATTAAAAATATTTAAATATTAGATAAAACAACTTTATGCTTTTTTTAAATGTATTCTAACAGTTAAACTAGGTTACAATAAAATCATGTATTATACATTCCACTTTTAAAAAAAATAAAAAATAAAATAAAACAATCAATACCTGAAATAATCTCACTATATGTGGATGATTAAGTTTTGACATAATTTGAATTTCCCTAAATATTTTTTTCAAATTATCCTCATTTAATTGTGTCTTGTCAATTATTTTAATGGCAACCTGAAACAAAAAAATATTTAAAAAATAAATAGCCAGATTAGTAATTAACAAAAAAAAATGTATACATTTATATAAAACTCATATTAGCGAGTAAAATCTTAATAAATAAAATTTTGTAAAAATGCAAAAAATTGCCAAATAAATTTTTCTTTTCTCCTTCAAAAGCGAGTTCAAAAGTATGTTACGGATTTGTGACCAGATGTGCATCGTACAGCAAACTCAGAAAAAAAATGAAAAGTGCATCAAGATCCCTGCCATAGTAATGATATATTATAGCTCTCAAATACTAAATTTTTATTATTGTAAATGCCAGTAACTACCTATTCTTTTTACATACCAAAAAAAAAAAATAAATATGTATTGCCTACATAGTCAAGTTTTTTCATTATTTTCAGATAGTAAAAATCAAAATAATAATGATAATATAACATGTTTGTATTTTTGTGTTTTAATTTGATGCTCACTTTGAAGAGTTGGCAATATAAATTGTGGATTAATGTCTTGAAATCGATTAAATAGTGTTGTCAATTAATACATTAGCATAATCTATCCATAGCATATTTATTCATGTTAATATAGGAAAAAAGTTAAATAATGATAAATAAATAATTGAACTCAAATTAAATTTAACTGTTGGGTCAATTTGTGATATTTATCTATACACAATTAAAAGTTCAAAACTATAATAATCTGTATATGTTTTGCGTACGTTATGACCAGTTAGCCATCTAATTCCATGTTAACTTGACATGCTCTTAAGAGGATGTCAGCTCTGTTTGTTTTCTCTCTCTGGCCCACAAACAACATAGACAAAATATTATATTGTGTATAGTAAATGATAAAATTAACATTTGGTGAAAATTTCAATTAAGTTTAGAATTACAATAAAATAAGGAATTGTTCTATGAGAATTTGTTAATTTACGGCTTTATATCCAATGTCTAACTTCAAATTTTTTGATAAATGTAGGAAAACATATGGGAAATCTTGTATTAAATTTCAAATTTTAGATATACATGGACAATGTTTTATGAACTTGTAACTTAAAATATGTTGTAAATGTTCGTGATTTTGATGAATTTTGTCAAATTTCCAACTTTAGAAGTTTTTATTTTTTATGAGTGTTTGAACTTATAATTTTTACGATATTTGATATTCAGCGGTAAATTATCGAGTTTCCATTAATCGATTTTTGATATTTTGTTGTAGGTACATATTTCCAAAAAGAATAACTGTGTACTCTTGAAATGTTCACCAAATATTCATACTAGCATTTTCCATACATAGTAATGTTTTTAATCTATTTTGACTCTTTTTGAGCTATGATAATTTTTCAAAAGTTCTGAATTACTATTCAGTCAGAAATAATAGTTTTTTTTCCATTGCTAATATTAGATGGACTTCTATTATATAATTTGTCAAAAGCTAATTTAATCATTTTAATCCTCTTAGTTGTGATATTTTCAGAAATATCTTAGTTTTATTTATTTTTTCAATATTTACTTTAGGGGATGTTAGTGCACTGTTTGTTTTCTCTCTCTGGCCCACGCACAACATAAGCAAAATTAATTTACGCAGAATCATTTTTTAAATTTTTTTGAGTTATCTTAGAGTAAAATCACCCATTACAAAAATGATAAAGAATAATATTTTTGAGGTTATAATTTGTCTAAATATTGTCTCTAAACAATGTAAACATAATTTTAGATTTTGAGCGGAATGAGGGATCAAGTAATTTTATCGTGGTGTTAATTTTTTTATCCAGTATACAAAATTTCTCCCTGAAGGGAGTGCTTTAATTTCAACATATCGTATCTTATCTTTTAGCAAATTGGATCAAGATGGTACTTTAGAGAGGTCATTTTTCAATTTTCTTAATAGTTATTTAATTCCACAGGAAAAACCACCAACAAATTACAAAAAACCACTAAAAAAGGGATTTTAATTTCTAACACTTTGTATATCAACATAGAAACTAATGAAAATGAAAATAAAAAAACAATTTTAGTTATTTTTTTGTAATTTATAGTATTAATAATTAAACTTACAGGCTATAATAAAATATAATAACAATATTATAAAATATCTAAATTGACAAACCGTCTCCGCTCAGAATTGTTTTTCGTATACAATGATATGATATCATTGAATTCAAATTGAAATATAAAACCGATATGTCATAACCTCAAAAATATTATCCTTTATAATTTTTGTAATAGGTGATTTTACTTTAAGATTACTTAATAATCATAAAAAAAAACAATTTTAGGTGAGAGCGTTTTATCTGTTACATGAGGGTTCGATGGAAAAAACAACTAATGCACATATTCTTAACTTTTTGAGAAAATGTTAAATATTGAAATGAGGTAATAATACTTTTTAACTATTTTATTTAAAAAGACAGAAATAATGCATTTTGATTTTAAAAATGTGTTAATAGAATATGTATATTGTTATTAGGTGATTTATAAATATTTTTCCATATAAATACAAATAAGATTTTAGATCAAAATATTGTTTTAAAAATAAATTGTAAATAGTGATATTTTTGCAGAAGTCAACGATGAATTATGCAAAATAATTAAAATTTAAAATTAAGAGATAATATTACAAATAATGATTTTGCCAAATGAAATTGTTCTTAATCATTAAATTAAACTATTATTTTATCTAATACTTTAAATGGAATGAAGAGGTCAGCATCTTCATGATTTTTTTTTTTATTATTATCGTTATGAAACCAAATGTAATACCAAGTACAAGTAAACATTTACGGGATTATATTTATGCAATTCTTCTAACAATAAATATTATTTATCTATTGTGTATAATTGGATATATTGTAGTAAACATTAAATATACAATGTTGTGTTATTGTATACGTCATATATTTAATGTTATACTTTTTGTAAAAAACTATATTGGAAAACAATAGATATTTATATAAGATTATGATAATTGATAACAAACATTCTAAAAGAAAAAAAAATAATATTTAATCTTAATTTGGTAGGTTTAAAAAATAAAAAAAATAAATGTTTAGTCTTAATATTATAAGTATGAAACAACTCTAGAAACAACTTAATATAATAAACTAATGCTGTGAATTAATATTCATAATTGTATATAATATTTAAAAAGTCATTATATAAATATATAAACAAATAATCCAATTAGTTTTGTAATAAATGACACAAATTTAACTTCTTCCACATAAATTGACATAAATATATACATTTATGTATGATACCATTTACAAAAATTATTATGAATATGTCAAATTAATTTCATTATTAAATTTAATAGTACCTAGGTACCTAATCTTTTATATATATATATATTGGACCATGCAGTTAAAGTGAATGACTGTCGAGAATCATCATAACTATAATGAAACATTTGAAATTTAATTGTACAAACAAATTAAGGCATAGATGATTAAATAAACAAAATTATCCTATTGGATAGCCTATTTATTTTAAGTTAATTTAAATTTTGGTTTCTTAGGTACTAGGCACTACTTAATTGCAATTAAGCACTTACTTTAATTTATAAAAAAGTTGTAATACCTACCTATTACAATATAATGCATAACTTTATTGTTAGGAATATTTTTTTTCAATTTTTTAATTGCTCAAGCTAAATTTTGAACTAGTAATTATAAATGTCGATTAATTAAAATTTATAAGTTCTTAATGCAAAAATAGAAAACTCATTTTTTCCAATACTCATACAAAATCAAATGCTAAGGTCAGTAGTTTGATAAAAAAAAAATAAAACCAAAGGTTAAGGTAATCCAAACGTAATCATCTAATAATCAAACTAAAAAATAGTCTACCTACATATCTATTGCACAAAAGAAAAATACTACAATATTGTATTTAAACAATAAAAAAATAAATATGTATTGCTAGCAGTAAATAAATAACAGTATTGCTGTAAGTACTTAGAGCTGAATACAATTTATAACAATATTATTACACTAAATTATAATCATGATTATTAAATATAAAATAAAATATATTATTACTATGACTCCAGAATAGTTTTATAAGGCTCAAAATAAAAATTACTTTGAAAATTTATTATTTAAAAAAAAATATTCTTCAAATACAACAATTATTTTTGCATAAGTTATCAGAATTGCACAAAGATATCTTTTATATGAACTCTTACATTATTTTATAATATATAGCTTATAAGGGATAATTTACAAAATAAATTAATGCAATGTTAGAGGCCTTATATTAAACATACAGATTTTGCATATTAATCAAATCTTATCAGATGTTACCATAACTAGTGAGATATAAAGTTGATTAAGATTACAACTAGGTATTACTATATGTTTGCATATTTTAATCTTTGATTTTTTTGCCCATTTTATAAAAAAATACTATACTGTATGGTTACACACATATTTCTTTGAATACGAATCATCAAATGGATACTTTAGGTAGTACAAGTTAACAAATAATAATATATTTTGTTTCATTACTATTTTCATTATCATTTTATTCATACAAATATACAATACCTACACATTCCTTTAGATTTTTCTATCAATAAAATATAAACATTTTTCAATATATTTTGTTTTAGAATATATTTGATTAAAAAAATATATAATACCTACATTATCATCATGAGTTAAAAATTAGTCTTAAAAATTAGTTTAACTGTATGACAGGAATAGTTCAAGTTATTTGTAACACTATTTAAATCAGGTATGCATTGATTAATTAAAAAAGTGATTTGATTATGATGGATATATTATCTAAATAAAGTGTTAAATATCCATATAAGAGGCCATATGAAAAATAAGAAACTCATATTATATCTACTGTATTATGAGGAAATTCCTCGGGAAATTCAATTGCTAGTATTATAATTAAATTTTTTTCCATTCATTGTCTACAAAAATTATTTTATATTTGACATACAATGTAATTTATAGAATACAATATTTTCAATAAGAATGTGGTTAAAAATTATTCATAAAGTAAAAAAAAGTTTGGTTTCGATTTTATTATAGTTATATAGTTCAGTTATACACCAAGGCGTAATCAGAATATAGGTATATTTAACATACTCGAATAATTAAAAGAAAAGGTACAATTTATTACACTTATATATAGGTTCCTTAGGTACCTATCAGCTATATAGTTTGATTAAATTTGGCTAAATAATTCAATTTTTAAGTGGATACCTTTTAAATACCTAATAAATTCTGGATAATATGCTAGTTTTTACATTAGACTCAACGTAAAATTATAAAGTTACTTAATTAACTAAACATTATTAAAAATAAAAGTATAGATAGGTATTAAACTATAGGAAAAATAAATAGATAGATAATGTACTCATTAAAACCTTATAAATAACAATTTTGTTTTTAATAAAAATCAATTTTTTTTAGAGCCAGAAATAAAGATATAGGTAATAGAATCCAAAATTAGTATAAAATGAATAGACATGCATTGCCTAATGACATTAGTAATTCTTAAAATCTATTGAACAATTAAAATATAATACCCATGTCATAACTCTGATCAATATCTATTGTAATATTAAAAAATATTTAACCCACCAAGTGTTTCAAATTGTAAATATGACCATCTATAAAATATATGCTTATGTTGATACTATGATTAATACAAAGTACCTATGCTTAATTTAGAATATTTTATTTTTGTGTCTGGACAGTTTTTCTTGTAGAAAAAACGCTTCGCTTTCGCTCTTTATCTATTTAAAATTAAGTAATAGACGAGGTAATAAATATATTTAATTCTTAAGTTTTTAAAATGCAATTAAGTAGGTACGTATTTGACTAAAATATTATAAGCAAAATTATTTGGTTCATAAATTTAATTACTAATTGTGATCAATATTATGAAATATTAGACATTTTAATATTTTAATTATAATAGGTACATTAAATAACTGAGTTGTTTTATATATATAAAAATAAAATAATTTAACAAATTATAAAAGTATGTAGTTAGGCTCTTAGCCAAGAAATAATTTAATTTCACTAACCTTACCATTATTATATTGTTACAATATGTTACATATGTGATTATTATTAAATAATAATGATAATAATAAAACACTCAGAAATCAAATTGTACTAAGTAGGTAAATTGTATTTATTACAATTAGGTATATGATTTATGAGTTAAATTACCTTTTTAGCATTATCTATGTAGTAGGTAATTATCATATTAATAAAACATTAATGGGATATAATATTTGGTATATTATATATTTTTTTGGTACATATAAAGTTATATAATATACTTATATAGTTAAATGAACTAAATATAATAGGTATATAATTATGTTATAGGTAAAAAAATAATTTTAAAGTAACAATCACTAAATTGTATTCAATGATAGTTAATTTAGCATTGAAAACTTAATTATTTTAAGGATAAATATTAAAAAGGTATATATGTACATAATAATTTACAAATGTATAAAAATTATTTAAAAATCATTATAAAAATAAATGCTTAACATTGATTCTAGTAGCAGGAATTTGAATTTGAATTAAATATAGTGCGGTTGTAAACAAAAATAATTTTAAAAGGTATTTGTAAAAAATTTTTGTTTTGAAGATTTAAAACAATTCACAATGTACCTATAATCTACTTTTTATTCAAAATAAAATCAGTTTAGTTTTTAAGAGGTAGGTTAAATATGTAAAAAATAGTAGGAACTCCTAAAGTGTACCTACTTAAGGGTTATTATAGAAATTAATATAGAACACAACTAAATTATTTTTTTTTCATTTTAAATAATATGAAAGGTAATATTAACTGAATCAGAACTGATTTAACTTTGAAGATTCCAGTTTTTAAACACTGAACATTTTTTATTTATAAGCATACTTATGAGGTTACTTATACAGATAAACTTTTTTTTTTGTTAACATAAAACATTAAACATTAACATAGGACTTTAAATATATCTATGTATATAGGTACATTTAAAGGTATTAATAACAAAAAAAAAAAAAAAATGGATTATATTAGGTATGTATAATATATACTGATAAGTATTTTTTTCATGTATTTATTTACATAAAATTTAAAATTTAATTTCATAGATAAAATTGAGGTGAGAACATAAACATCAGTCACAACTGTCATATTTTCTAACATTTAAACATTTCAAGTAGGTAGGAAAATGTGGAGATAAAATAATTGTACCTACCTACTTATCCAACTATAAATGTCAAATGATAACTGCCAATTTTATGCACAATTTTATACACATAGGTACTTACCAATTTATTTTTTAGGAATATAGGTATATAACACTTACCTTGGAGTTTGTGACAACATGTTTGGCCAGCTTGACAACAGCGAAGTTGCCTTTGCCAATGGTCTTTTCCAGCTCATAGTATCCAACACGGACCAGACGGTTGACCAATGGGTTGTTGTGTCCGGCTGATGGATGTGGTGGCACACGAGCCATGGTGTTTGCATAGCTTAACTAAAGATACCTAGGTTTATTTACGATTTGTTGACTATCGTCGACAGATTTATTGCTATTTAACGTCCGGACGGAGTGTCAGCCAACCTATACCACAACTACATGGCCGTGTAACGAGTAACAGCGGTAACAACAATAGCAGCGAACGTAATATAACGACGTTGGCACGGACAAGACGTCGATGGTAACGACCACTTACTGTAGTCTGTAGTGGCGGTAACCGTCACCATACCGGACTCGACCTTTTGGGCAACTGAGTAACTGACGGCGGCGCGCGCGACACCGTGTGGACGACAAGTTGTCGGGCTTTCGTCGGCGGTGGGTGGGTGGGTTGGTGGGCGGTTGGGCGGTCGGCAGGAGGGCCGGGGGAGGGGACGACGAGGGCGCTCGTCAGACTTTGGTTTTACGCGGGCCCGCCGAGGGCTTACATAATATTTATATTATAATATTAATATCGTCGACGAGAGAACTACAACAGCGGCTGCGAATTACACAACTACAATACCTATTCCAACCAAATTGTGTCGCCGTTAATAATAATGAATAATAATAATAATAATAATAATAATAATGTTACAATAACGATACGCGATTTCTGCTGTGGTTGCGAATTTTTTGTTAATGTTTTTTTTTCTCTATTCTCACTGATTGTTTTTCATGCGCGCAATATTAATCAGACGGTGTGCATTCCCCGAGCCAACAACGAATGAAAACAAAAACACTCGTCGGCCGTCGCACTCGACAGTATTATTATTATTATTATTATTATTATTATTATTTGTGTTTGTTATTAATTATTATGTACAATAATAAAATATAATATTATTATGATACTGCATTACACATATAATAATATGACATGTACAGATTATCATAAAATATAAATCATAGGTATAGAAAGGTGTTATTGTGGTGCCGTCCTGCGAATGTTTAATAATCGGATGCAATGCACGACATGCAAAGTCGGTGGGCGGCGAACGGCTGAGACCTCGTCCTCGGTTAAAGTTTATTTTTTTATCGTCGTCTCCGACGGTCACTCGAGTAGTCGAGTTCGAGTCAGTATGGCCAAGCCCGTCACTGTCAAACGAGATATATTTTTATTATTTTTCATTCTCTCATTCTTTCCCGCTCCCACATCCAACCAGGGAACGGCTCGTCATTTCTCTCTCACTCCCTCTTGCCCATGACTCCGAATAAACAGAGATAAAATTCAAATACCCGAGATGTCGTCGTCGTCGCGCGTTCAAAGTCGGCAATATGACAATCATTTTAATATTGCGACAACGACGCGTTTTCGGTACACGTGCACGCGCACATCGCAATGTCGTGTCCTATAATAAATTCAAGTATGAAGTAATTCAACTCGTACGATGATCGAGTATGTAGGGGGGGTGGGGAGTAGACGAAAACTATGCCATACGTCGACGTAATCTGTAAAACAAAAACATGATAATTATGGCTGGTTGAAGCAGTGGCAGGTGGTGGTAGTGGTGGCGACGGCAGCGGTCGACGCGTCGTCGGTGAAAACCACGATTTAAGATAATATCTTAAGCTGGGAACAAACAAAATCCAACTCCGCAGTCCACACCCGCGCAACACCTCCGATTATACCATGGTTGATGCACGGTATAATTGCAGTGGTAATGAACGGCGTCGTGATGCGTCGTCGGTGGTGACGTGACGTCCCCGTCGACCGGCACAGATACCTACCATGATAAAACAACAAGGTATGATGGCAACGAACTGAATACCGTCAGAGTTTGCGCAGTTCATTGTATCCAGTTCGCCTCATAATGCACTATGTATATATATATTGATGATGACAACCAATGAAAAGCGAGGAACTAGATACAGTTTTATATGATGATCGGCAGGGTAAGGGGTATGCGTATCATAAAGTAGTAACCACCATACCATGTTTTGTATCATGGCGGCAACATCGTGCAACAACTGTTATCATCACGGGCGGCGGACGTCGTGTGCACAATGACGTTTGATACAAGAAATCGATAACCTACAAAAACGAAGCGTACAGCATACGGCTCGCCTGCGCGTTTCGTCATTCTGTGTTTATCGTCGTCCTGCGTCTTACTATCCGCGCGTGTTGTCGGTAAACACCAGATTAATAAATTGACATACACAATTGTCCTTTTTTCCTCTCTACCGTTCAACTTGCTCGCCACTTGGCCAAGTCACACGGCATTCCTGATAGTTTAAAGTTGTACGTTGCATTCGTTTTTCAACCCACAACGGACGACTGAAAAAGACGCCTTACACGCACTACACGTACGTCTGTGACATTCGATTACTCGTCGTCGACCGCTACGCTTCTGTCGTTGCTGGTGATTTCCTCGTCTTGTCAAAACTCGTCAAGAAACTCAATCTACCAATCTACGGTAAGTTGTTCCTTTGGCCCATGCCATAACAACTGTTTTCGTACACCCGTCCGCCATTAAGCACGTCGGTCCGCCATTTGCGTTGTGCCGGTATAATATTATCAGCTGCGCGTTGTATGTTCTCGCGCGTTCAATTATCGTCGATATTATGTCGAGTACTCGTTGTTTATACACATTTATTAGACGCATTCCGACGATCGCCTCCGACATTTTGTTTGTGGGTTAAGTTCATGTTAAATAATATACAGTGCGGACTGTGCGCGCTCCCCCTCTCCCCCGCGGACAGCCGTCTTGTTAGACGCATTCCGACGATTGCCGCCGCCGACATTTTGTTTGTGGGTTAAGTTTATGTTAGTTGATTTACAGTGTGGACTGTGCGTGCTCCCCCTCTCCTCCGCTCGCCCATAAAACTAATCGTTTGTCGATACTGATCTTGTGTCTTGGTGGCGGCCCGCTTGAGTTCCTAACTGTTTGAGGCATAAACTGTTTATGACTTGTATAATATGATGATAACTCAAGTCGCTTTTGACTTTTCCGACATACATGTGTGTACCCCGGATCGGTTTGAAATATAATTTTAAGTGAGTCCAAATTAACATCGTTTAACATTTAGTTATCAAGTTTTGTTTTTTGTCTGTTGCTTGTGACTGAACAGGTATTAACCATGGCCCATGGGTGTCTTATAATTATTATTAAATAACATTTGAGATCGCTAACTCCACCTGGTGATCCAACTTGTTGAGTATTAACGATCAAGATTTTCAAGGAAGAAATTTGAGTATATCAATACATATCGGATCAATTTTGAGCATTTAATAAGTTACACATACAGTATACTAGCGATATGTACCGACTTGGTATCGGACTCAGACTTTGATAAAAGTTGATATGTATTGAATGTTTTTCTTGAAAATCTTGTATGTTTTTGAGATATGCTCGAATGGCAATTACGTTGCAAAATAATCGAAACATTATGCCTTCTAAATCTATTATAATATGTTTTTACTGTGATTGATCTATCAAGATTAATGAATTAACTATACTCTATTCAAAATAAGACCGTGACCAGGCGTCCGAGTTGTGCGCATGGGTGTGGCTTTGTTCCGTGGCAGCGCCCTACGCGTTGCAGTAGTGGGGGCGGCATCTGGCCATATGTCTGACCGCCGCCGGACGAAAACTGGTCGCCGCCTGGTCACGGTATTATTTTGAATAGAGTGTAGAGGTTGTAGCGGTAAAAGTAACTGTGAACTGGAAATGTAGAACACGTTTAAGGTTATAAAAACTTGTACCACAGTCGGACAGCATCATATTGATTCTGTTTTAAGTGTTTTCATTTGTTATTTGTTATTTAATGAATACATGAATTCATTCAGATTCTAGTAAATATTAGTAAATTCAGCTGATAGTATTGACTAAATGACAACTTCTTTTAAATGTATGAATTGATACAATGTGTGTTCCATATTTACAGTTCAATGGGTTGTAATCAGTGCTAAAAATTGAAAATTCTACAAACCTGAACGCTTAGTGAAAGTAATATGCCTCATGGGAATATGACTAATAATATTATTAATTTTAAATTTAAATTTTTTTATTTATGTATACAATAAAATATAAGTTCAATGAAATCTCAATTACTTAAATCGGTTTGCGACAAAAAATTTGAGTTATGTTTATATGATACCTATAAAATCATAGACCGGCTCAGCCTATATTGTTAATGATATTCGTGGAATATGCGATCTTCTGCACAACAAACATCTACTATATTTTACTAACTATCTATTTAAAATTAGTAATTACTTAATACAAATTATTAAAGTATATTTATAATTAGTATAATTATTAAAATTATTAAATTGCTTGTCAATAAATCATTATAATGTTTATAAAATAAACTAGTATAATATTAATTAAACATTTTTAACACGTTAAACGCCAATGTCAACCAGTTGACACAAGTAGGTGGACGCCCATGGCCGGTGTCAATCCGTGGTTGACATAGAGTAACATATTTTGTATTGAGTCTTTTTTGGTGGCTATAGATGAACACATTTAAAAATTCTATAGAACATTCATAACCGTATTGACAATTCCGTAAAATCTACTAATTTTACAATTGGCGACGGTCGCCTGTAGGTCTAATGATGTCGGCCACTGGCGTGCGCATGCCAAATCGACGTCGGCGTTCAACGTGTTAAATGGCTCAATTCTACTTTTTTTATATTTAACCTTATAATTAACAAATATCCTGTTTTAAATCGATAAAAATATAATTTGGTTTGCGTATTGACGATCTTTACCAGGTTTCATAATAGAAAATTTTGTATTATTGCTGATTTTATATAATTTTTCATCCATTCATCAATCTTACCTAGGTACAAACAATAATAAAATTCCAGAATATAAAAAAATATGAAATTATTTTTGTATGGCGCTATTATGACATAATAATTATATAAGAAAACCTAAATTATTATATCCACAGTTTTCTGATTATAAAATATTCTAATAAACAATATTTTTTCGAATAAGCCAGTCTCAAATTATGAAATATGTTTTGTAAAATAATTATATTATATTTCTGATTCGGGTACTTGTTTTCTTTAAAGTTATTGTTCATTAATATTGATAATTTCAAAACTTTAAACATTATCAATATTAAAATAGTTCTGATTTAATTGTTGGATATAAATTAATTTATATTAAAACACTAGAACAATAATTTTTAATAATATTCTATTCTTATAGGGTTTTGTTCTTTATTATGTAATTTTTGTGAAACCCCTTCAATAATTATTTAATAATAGTTTTACATTTTATAGAAGGTGTTGTATAG
Organism: Metopolophium dirhodum; assembly: GCF_019925205.1. NCBI lineage: Eukaryota > Metazoa > Arthropoda > Insecta > Hemiptera > Aphididae > Metopolophium > Metopolophium dirhodum. The sequence continues at coordinate 100,741,599 of NC_083560.1, forward strand.
CTGCCGTTTGATGATTGCTGGGTTCATTTATTTCATTAGTTTATATACTTTATGATAAATTTCAACATAGCTGCAATGAATGTATGCATTCATTGTCAACTCAAGAAAAATTTAGTTTCTATTTGTTTTTGTCATACTTACAAACTGTATCAAAACTCAAAAGATAGTAAAATAATCTAATCATGACTTAATAAGAACAAATCAAGCATATCATTATGTTTTTATAAAAAAAATTGTCTTAAATGGTTTGCTGATACTGTATGTTTATTCACTATTACTAATATACTAATACTTAGTTATAACTAATAGCTAAAAATGATTAAATAATGCATACATAAACTTTATTTCTTACCAAAAAGATATATATGTTAAATTGTATTGTATTATGTATTTCAAATGGTTAAATTTTTTTAATTGTGCTACTTAGGTTTTATACATTTCAGATTCTACTTGATTCTCTAATGAACTTCGCTTGAGCATTTGGATTGAGCAGATTTCCATTTAATGTTACAAACTTCCAGTATACTTGAATCTAATGAAATGCATCATTATTAGTGAGGATGATGTATTCCTAAAATAATATTTAACTACATGTAAAATCTAAATCTTTTGAGAAATTTAAAAATTCTGTACAATAACTTACCACTATATTTAAATTATAATTAAATATTTATTTTCTATATGGCATACAATGTTACATTGACATTGACAATCATACATTGACTCCTTTCAAAAGTGAACAATCCGTTTCAACCCTCAGACCATATTTTAATAAGTAATTTGCTGAAAAAATGTGACTAGTTAACATTCATAAATAATTAATTAACAATTCATATATTGATAAATACTTTAATTAAATAAAGAATCAATTAAGTTACACTCTTATTCAATTTTCTTCTAGCCTTAAATTTTTTAATGATAAAAATAAATACAATGCTTGCATAATTATCCGGTAGTTAGAATAATGTATTTAATATAATATGCTGATCTTTGTTGTCAACTCAGTCGAAAGATTGTTTCTTTTGCCAGTTTTATAATGGCACCTGCCTGTTCAAGGCTGTTAGGTAATTTCAAAGGGAAATTGGAAACTCGCGTATAATTTATACTGTATTAATATTTATTTATTTCAAATATTTAATTATAATAGAAGAACATCTTATTAGTATAGATACTAATATGGATATTACTTATTTGCTTTTTTTTAAATTGTAATTTGTAATACCAAATAATTCAATTGTGTATTTTATAATTTAATTTTCCATCTTATGTAATTTGTAATTAATTACTGAGATTTTAAGGAATATCAACATTCATTTTTTTTTGTAATTTGCCTTTCTCTGATTATAGTCTTGTATTATACAGTATTATAGAAGAATTATTCGCATTTAAAAACAAAAAATATAGTGAACCTTATATAAATATAACTCTCTTATAATCTTTTATCATTAGGACATACATTCAAATTATTATTAATTCTCTTTGATTTATAGTAATAAATAATCAATAAATAATTAATTTTTTTTTTTTTATTGATCTTGAGCCCGGCAGCTGAGGCTATTAGCTATTTTTTAGTTTTTTACTGTAGGTTATTAAGTCGGTAGGGGGAGGAACACGTATGTGTTTAGTTTGGCAGAATTTTTGATTGGGCACCCGTAGGTGCAGGTATCTGCCATGCCCGGGTAGGGGATGGCAACACTTGTTTTCCGGACACCGTGACTTGTCCGAAGAAAAATGCCGCCCATGGCCTAGGAATCGAACTCGGGTCAACTGCGTCGCAGCCGACGCCTTAATCCGCTCGGCCACTCCGTCCCCCAATTAATTAGTTAGTTTATAATTTATGTGTTACTTCTTTGACGTATGGTATAAACTTAAGTCAAAAAATTAACATTTTTGTCTTATAGTGTTATTAAAATCAAACATTTTTATATTTTTATATTTTGTTGGTACAGATCACGTAAGTCAAAAACTATAACTCACTATTAGTTTTGGTCTAAACATTTTAAGTCACATTATATTGGGAACAAAACATGTATGTCTAGACAGAAATAATTTTAAAATGGTCTTAATATCTTAAGTCAAGTTAAGTCATAATTTTAAATGCATGCCCTATTAGCACAAGTCATATAAAAATATAAAATTATCTTAAGTCGCTTAAAAATAATGAAGAATTTATTTTAAAGTTCTACTTAATAGTTAACATAAAAGTTGGTACAATGAATATTAAATTAAATAACCTATCAGCCCAAACACTATTGTCTGAGATTTTGAATGATTTTTCAATATTTTGTTTAATCTTCCTGAAAACTAGTCGTTTTTGACTTTATACTATACGCCAGACTTATAACTACAACAAAAAATAATAAATTGAATGTGTTCTAGGTGCCTAAACATTTACATTCACTATTCACTATTAAAAAACAAGATTATACAGTGACATGTCTAGAAATAAAAATATATCGTTAGCTAAACCACAATACCATCGAACTGAATTTCTTATAATTTTCAGGATATTAAAAACCTTTAAAACCAGTCATTGGCTTAAATATTTATTTAAGGGTCCCAGTGCCAGTTTTTCAAATTAAATTTTATATTTTAGTTGTCCCCTCAATTATAAGACTTTTCCACTTATCTACTACCCGATACCTATTTAGGGTTGGTGGAGAGGGTTGATAGTGTATTATATCGAAAAAAATGACTACAGGAATAACTCAAGTTTTGTAGAATTGTCGAATTTTGATGACTATTTTTTTATTTGAAAGAAGAAGACTTCTTACAGCCCGCATCGATCTCTAATTTTGTATTTTATTTCAAATAGTTGTATTAAAAAATTTGTAAAAAAATACTTTTTATCTTGTATTTTTTTAGACATTATAAAGTCTGAGAATAAAATATTGAAATACAGAGATGGATGCGGGCTGTAGAATATTCCCCTCTAGCAATTAAAAAAAAAATTATGAAATTTGGTTGATTCTACAAGGCGGTATCGTTATTCCCGCAGAGGTATTTTTGAGGACAAAATGGCATTGGCACTGGGTGCCTTAAATGATAATAGGAGTTAGAAAATAGTTAATTAATAACAAGAGGTAAAGGTTTTTAAAAGTACTAGAATCAACTGGCAATAGATTGGCGTTTATTTAAGTTGAGTTGTTCCATTAGAATTCCACCAAATTACTATTAGGTATCCAAATCTTTTTGTAAGAGTTTGTGTCTTCTTGACAATTGATTAATTTGAAAAGTTTTGCAAAATCAGCAAAGAGCAAAATATTAAAATGATAAAAATCTAAAATAATTTTGTTAATAAATAAATTAAATAGAAGTGAAAGTAGGCCTTTGAAGATGGTAGACTCGATAAGTAAAAAAAAAGGTTATCACCAAAACTTTGTAGGCCGTAAACTAGACACCGTATTTAGGTAATGAAATGCAATATATTTATTTAATCTGCTCGTGTTTAGAGAGGTATTTAAAAGAAAGTTATGGAATAAGAGATGATAAATGTATATAAAAATAATGGGCATATCCCATCAGGGCCAATAGGGGTTTTAAGGTTTAAAGTATCAAGTTCATTGAAGACATCAAGAAGGTTTATGGGAATATAATTATATAGATTGAAAGAATTCTATAACTAGAGTAGAGAGGAGTGTAATAATATTCACTTTTTTAAAAGTAGACACAAAATAGGGATTAATTCGTTCCTCAATAATTTTAAAATTGTATTTTAAGGACACTACACCGGCATGCGCTGTCTGTCAGACAAACACAAAACATAGCAAATTGTACATTCTGAATAATTTTTTTAACTGAGGTATGTCTAATAATATCATTATAATATAATAATATAATATATGAACCAATTTACCTATTATCAAATTTAGAAGCAAGTATATTATCTATTGAACATCATGGTTTTTTTTTTTAATGTACTAACAATTTACAATTTAAAAATTTACTTAACTTGCTTTAAAATTAAAATTAAGAAAAAACCGATGATTTTCACTATACTCTGCGCCAGGAGAAAATAATACCGTAACCAGACTAAAATTCTTTTAAATCCACGCATCCCCCACTCAACAACAACGGTTTAGTTAGTGTTCAATACGTTTGACAAAACTTCACGCTATTATTTTATAATATATATATTAAACAACCTATACCATCGCGACATAAAGTAGGGGAAATTGTGCTTAGGTCTCTGCCATAAGTCTGCATGCACAAAGGTAAGGTACTTTCCTGGTGCAGAGTATAAATAATATTCTTACTTCTAAATTTAATAATAGGTCAACAGAGTTAAATGGATTATTCAGAAAGTAAAATTTGCCAAGTTATGTTTTTGTAAGATGGATACAGCGCATGCAGGTATAGCATTCTCTAAATATAATTTGTTGAAATAAATTGTTTTATTAGGTAGTTGTTTTGTTTTTTAAATGTTAATTTATTTGTTTCATACAAGTTAGGACCACTGCGCTGCGATTGACATTTTAAATACCAAAAAAAAATCCTATAAAAAGCAGACCTGCATACAGTTCTTGACAATTATATCATAATACCAGCACAGTCTCATAGCATTTTCAAAAATATATCGATATAAGATGTCAAACTGATTATAGCAATAAAGCAAAATGTGAAAATAAATAATAAATAAATTGTTTAAGGGGTTTTGCTACTGCCGTCAATTTTAGCTGAAAAAAGACCTAAAGCAGTGGTTCTCAATCTTTGTTGTGCCGCAACCTGAATTTACCAAGAAAAATCACGACCCACGTCATTTAACTTTTCAAAAAGTAGTTTTAAAAACAAAATTTGTTCATACTTTTAATAATGAGGCGTATTAATACCCGTCGTAATAAATAAATATACGACAAATTATTATTTATTATTCACGTAATTTTTGGTACTATATTACTATAATAATATAAGTACCTATATTTAATAACATAATAATAATTTAACATAAATTTCTAGAGATCTATAAAATTCAAAAAATATTTCACGACCCACAGTTTGAGAAACGCTGACCTAAAGTATTAAAAAGATTAAAGTTAGTTAACGTTGTCCGATTTAGATTCTAAAAAAATTTTGAACTTGCCAGAAAATTGTCTATAGATCCTACAAAACACTATGTAAAAACTAAATTTTATATTATTGTGAACTGTAATTAAACACTTAAAAATATCAACTTTTTCGAATCATAAAATTAATATTAAAAGCGGAAAATGTTTCGTACAATCTACAGATATTTTTCTGCTGAATTCAAATATTTTTTCAGAATCTAAATCAGACAACGTTAACAAATTTTAATTAATTTTGTCATCTTCAATGTACGTTTTTTGTAAAAATCGTGTAGTGAAATTGATTTTGGTTATCGAGTTATTGACATGTGCATGCACGTACGAGGGATGATACCCGCATTTAATTTCAATCACACTAATAATCATTTACAACTAACACATAGATCCCTGGCGGCTATGACAAGATTAGAAATTGTCTAAATATTGCCCTTGTAGCGAGGCCCCTTAAATATATTAAGTAGAACTTAAAAATGTAAACAGAAATCTAATAGTTATTTTAGGTATTGATTTTACCATGTTTTTTTAATTATTTTTTTTGTGACTTTTTAAGACAGTACAAAAAAAATAATTAGATTTTCTTCAACGGTAACTTTTCTGATGGGAAAGTGAATCAAGTTGGTATTTTTGGGCTTTGGGGGATTAAAAGCACAGGGAGAAACAAAACAAAAAATAAGGTAAAACGGGGATTTTGACACAATCTATTTTGGTGTAACTCTAAAACAAATTACTGTAGATACATGAAATGTTCACTGAATGTTTATTATAGCATTTTCTATACACTATACAAAAAATGTCTAAATATTTCTTAGTTTTAGATTTTAAATGGAGCAATAAATATATTGATTTTACAAAAAAGTGTTTTTTTTTGTGTGTGTGTGTGTGTGTGGGTGTACACGATAAATAATCGAAATAAAGCTTCGATTTTTAACTTCAGTTTCTTGCTCAATGGGAAAGTAAATATAGTTGGTACATATGGAGGTTAATTAAAATTCCAAGTAGACTTAAGAGTTCCAGGAATAACTAAAAAAAAATTAAGGAAAAACGGGAATGTAACTCTAAAACAAATGATCGTAGTAGATACATGCAATTTTCAATGAATGTTTATATTAGCATTTTCTATACAAGATAAACTTGTTGGTCAAAACTATGTTTTGAACTGTTAACAGACATTTAGTTCCAATTTTTTTTTTCTAAAAATTTTTAATCATATGTTAAAAAGCTTGAAAATTCAATATAAGGCTCCTAATTTGATATTACAATTGCAATTGAAAGATACAGTCTCAATTTTTTTTCATCAGTATTTAACATTTTAATTTTAACAAAATATGTAAAAATCACAAAAATACGCAAATCATTTTAAGTTAGAACTTCATAAAAAATTGTCTTTATAAATCTAAGATTTAAAAATTACAGTATAGTATAGTACATGCAAATGGGCATACCATTCATGCGCACAACGCCAAGACCGTGACTAGCTATTAATAAAAATTAATAGCTGTTATAAACTGTTAATGTTAGTGACTGCTAGGTACTGAAATAATAACAGTTAATGTTAGTTTTCACTGAATATTGTTAAACTGTTCTAAATACTCAAATAGGTATATTATATTAATGTTAGTTATCACTGAATATTGTTAAAATGTTCTAAATACTCAAATAGGTATATTATATTAATACTGTTATCATAGACTTATATCTCGGTTATGAAAATGTTTGTTCTAATTAATTAAATTATAATCCAATCTAATTTATGAACATAGGATTACACTAGATTCTGAACTGTAAAGTGTATGAGAAAAAAAAAGACAATATTACTTATGATAAAATACTTATAGATATTGAAAGAACCATGGTTTTAGTAGGCCGTGTGTAAAAAATAAAAATTAGCAGGCGGTTTTATGGTAATTGAATAGACCAAAGCCAATTTAAGAATTTGTAATTATGTATTACCTAGTAAATTTAAAGTTAGAAAAAAAAAACATTTATGTATAAGCAGTTGAAATAAAAAATATGATTGAAAATGTATATACACTTAATGGACTTCAATCATTAGATGACAAGTGCTCAGTTTTATTGAAAGGAGGGTTATGAATTTTTGACTATCAAATCACGGTAAAATTGGTATAATACTTCCATAGGCTCTAACATATATTTTATACGACAAAAATAAGCCAAAAGAGGGATTTGACATCCTTACCTCCCCTTTGAGCAAAACCCTGAACACTTGACTACCCAGTGACTACTTACCTATCTAATTCAATATAAATATGTTTAAACGGATATTTTATATTTTGTTTGGTTTTTGATTTTGAAATTATTATTAAGTTTAAACTGTAAGGCAATATTTATACCGATTTAGTTTTATTTAGTTTTTTTATAATTTTATTATATATTTAATACCGTTCCACATGATAAGGTGTCGTCACTTGTTTGACAAATTTTACTACAGATAGTCGTCACCACCGGGAGCGCTGTTTGTCCTAAAGAGGCCGATAAACGAACAGTTTTGTATACCAAAGCTATAGAAAATTGAAAATATATTATGATTTAAGGAATAAAATTCAAAATTTTTCATTGCATAATGACTTGTATGTTCTAAATTTTTTATATACATGTATTTAAATACTTTCTTTTTATCAAATACAATTATTAATATTATTAAATGTTCTCATTTTTAAATTTCCTATTAAAAAAAAAATATATGAAAAATGTGAGAGTTAATTCACTAAATTATCATACATAATGCTTTCAAAGTATTACAATTAATAAATAATAATTATCAATTATTAATTAATATATTGAGGTTAATACTAGTATTCATATTACGAATGTGTTACCAAAATGCATATATTTTGAATACCTTTTAATAAGCATTTATTACTCAGTAGTACCTATTAGCACCATTGATTTTATAATATATTCATAGCATTTATAGTATATTATAAAATCAATGCTATTACCTATATATTATTATATATTATTAACCGAGATCCTGGGGATAGAAACATATCTATATACTAAATAGTTGATGGATTTATATGGTCATCCTAGTTCTTATTTTCTTTAGACTTTAAGCGTTTATGGAAAAAGTTTAAATACTTAAATTGTAATACTATTATTAATATTTTTCAAAAGTATGTTAAAACATAAATTGACTATACATTTTAATAATTTATCTATGTGAAATAGTACATGTAATTTTAGTATATACCTAATTTAGAAAAAACAATTAATAGTTTTGATTAAGAGAGCCTTGACAGTTTTACATTAAATTTAAGGAGCCTCATGACAAAAAAAATTGAGAAGATTACTATACTAGATTATACTGTAGAATATCTAAATATATATAACTAGCTGCCCGGTAAAAGATGTTTGTAATGTTGCGTTTCAATTTAAAAACTTCATATACATTTTTCACTGTTTATTTTTCTAACATAATTTGTAATTATTAAAGAAATATTTAAACAACATTTTTGACAAAGTTTGGTTGTTCAATACACGGTCAAATATTAACCAAATATATCATAACGCATTATGTCAAAACAAGAATGATATTCACTTGTTGTTAAAACCACCAAAAAAAACTATACATTTTTTCAAAATTAGTTTGAAGTTTATAAGATATTATTGAATAATATTATAATATAAATAAAATACCTAATCATATAATAAAGTATGCAAAATATTTTAAACATGTTTTTAGAGTTTTTTATGAGCACTAGAAAATAATACTTCACTCAACCAGACTACTATTAAAATTAGGAGCAGAATCATAATAGTTTTAATTTATTTTTAAGAATTTAAGAAGGATGCAAATATCCAAAGAATAAGTGACTAAATTATACATCATATTTTATAATTGATGTCTACTCAATAAAAAATATTGCAAATGATGAAAATGCAAATGTAATGTATTACAGGCTCCAATTTATGCTAACTCGATTAAAAACATACTTTATTATGATTCAATGTTTTTGTAAATACTACTAACTTCTATTTAAAAAAAAATAGCATTTTAATTCTTAAGTCTTAAGACTTTTTGCATTTAACAGTATGAATACACACCTTTATAGGACAGGAAGCGCGCTCTGGTGACTAGAACTGTGGTAATATTTTCAATCAAGAGTGGATACGTATAGGGGTCCAGAGTAACAACACCTTATCAATACACCTTGTACAAGACTAAGTTTGTCAACTTAATATATTATTATCCACCTAAATACTGTTTGATGGATTTTATTTATACAGTTAAAATACCTTATCTTAACTTATCAATGTCACCCCGTAACACATTTTATGTTATAACTCAAAAACTAGTTGATCAAATTTAAAATGAGGCGAGATAGATATGTCTTATAACAATAACATTAGTTTAACTTACAAATCAGTCACCCCAAAGACCTTAAAAATATGACATAAAAAAAAAATGTAGGATATTGTTGAATATTGATTATGTTGAATACTATACAAATACTATTGATGCAATGGCATTATGATGAGATCTGTAGCATAAGTATTAAAAAACTAAGCGTAAACCAACAAACAAAATCAACAAAATTTATCAGTCATCCCAATTATTATGGTATAATATTACGAATACATGCAATTTTAATTATTGAACCAGGATCAATATTGTGTCCATTTGTTAGGGGTGGGGGAGGCTTACAACAATTTAATTAAGTTTGGTTTTTCTTACAATAAAATTATCATATTACCTATGTTGTATTGTTGTATACCTTGATTCTAGTGCATCTACTCAAAATAGAATGTATGTGGGGAATAGTTAAATTTGAAAATAAAAGACTTCAAAGTATTGCAATATTGTGGATTTTTATTTGGCTGAATTTATTTATATTATGTAAATTTTGAGTTCATTTATTACTATTTAATATAAACTGATAATTATTACTATAACAATATACACAATATTATGTATTGTTTTAATGCTTGCATAGTTTGGAAACAAAAAGGTTTTTATTATTTTTTGGGCTTATAGAAAGTTACATAATATGAACGTTGTTATCACTAAAATGGGGCTTTTTTATTATTATTTTTTTGTAAACGATATAATAGTTTCACAGTTACCATTACATCCCTATATTTATAAGATTTGGTAAAAGTACTTGTATTATTTTGGGCTTTTTTTTTGTAATAGTCTCCATTGACAATTCTGAATTTAATTTATTTATTTTTGAATATAGGTACTTATATATAATATGTTACTGACTTACCCTTTATTTTAATATTTTATCTCCAATTAAATGTAGTTTTGTGCTTCATAAATATCGAATTAGTCACTGCTTGTATAAATGATGTCTTATAATTTATTCATTAAATTTGATGGTCTTAAATCCATTTTCCAGATTGTAGGTAATGGTTATGATTGAAATCGAAGATAAATCACATAAATTGAAATCAAGCATCAAAACGTCCCTTTTCTGTAGATCCGTCCAATCCACATGATTTTCTGAAATTACATATGATCAAATTAAATATATTTGCCTTACATGTACAATGTCGTGATTCTAGTGGTTTTAAACTTAGCTGAGTTCTTTAGTTGTTTTTTCGTAGTCAGTTGGTTATATTTGATGGGCGTGTGTAGCGAACTTTGAACTTTGAACTGCATCCCATCGCCATCGGACCACCATACCACATGAGTACATGAGTACATGACATATTGATGAGGGGGACTATGCACTAAGGGGAGTACTACGCATAAGATTCTGACGTTACCAGAAAAATATTTGTTGTGGACCGTGGTTTCTTCTTTTTTATTATTCCAAATCCGATAAGAACACATCTCATGGAAGAAAAATAACGAAGGCGTCCACACTAAATATATTTATTCACCGTGACCATGGTTGTAGATATACAATTATGGCTCCGACGAACGTCATATCCTCCCACAGTTATCTATACTAACTAGATAAGGTACTCCTATATAATTTACATTGTTATCGAGTGAAGCTCAGCTGTTTTCATTTTCCCCGGGGGCCAAACATTTCATTCATTATACAAAATGTATTAGAAATAACACAGAATGGTAAAATAAAATATTATATGTAAAGTGATACAAAAATTATAATAATAATATAATTTATATAAAATGTTTTTTATTATTAAAAAACAACAGGTTTAGAAATAATAAAATACCATACAATTGCCACCCGACCTTGATGCTTCAATTCATGCGAGGAGTTCGCTATCTAGTACAATAATTTGTGTAACCTCCGTTCACTGTACACACGATGTAAAGAAGATGAGGCGATACCACTTCCCCATCTCACAATGTAGACAAATCCGGGAATCTCTCAATAGAGTACGCCACTATTCACCCGGGGGCCTATTTTATTTCAAGTTGCAATGCGTACCTGAATGCGCTATTAAATATTTAAAAATGTTAATATAATGTTCATAATATAAATATAAAATAGGTGGAATATTATTTTATAGATATAAACCAAGCTAATATTATTATATTGTTATACTACAGTGGTGGATATATCCTAGTTCTGAGGGGCCCGGGTAAATTTCAAATCTATAGAGGTAATGACGTTCAATCCCTCCCATTATTTTATATTTTAATAATGTATAGTAGTGGTAACCACCCCCCCCCCCAAAAAAAAAAAAATCCGCCACTGTTATACTACGTTATTATGTTAAATGGGTTATTGAGCATTAAATTAAATAAATACAATTTTAAACTATTAGTTCATTTATTTGTCAATAAGTTATTGATAGATTTTAATAAAATTATAATTATAACTACCTATATTTTGTAAACATTAATTTTATACTTATGAAAAGAACATAAAAATGTTGATCCAACAATAAACATTTTATTGAAATTTATTTTTAAAAAAAACTATCATTAATTTGACTTCCCGGTACTTTTTATTTTGTTTATTGGAAGATTTCGCATTACATTTTTTTATGGATTTCTAGCTAGAATAATTTGTTAATTTTTATGATTTTTTGAAAATATTTACTTTAGATATTCATAACAAAATATTGTAGATTTACGCTCAACTCTTTTTTTAATTTCCACTAACAACTTATGAGGAACCAACCTTGCATATCATTTCAAGTTTTTTGACAAAGTGAGACATTTTCTATGGACAATAGTTTTAAAAAAAATCAAATTTTCTGATGACTATAAATAGCTCAAAAAGAGTCGAAAAATATTTAAAATTGTATGGTGTATAGAAAATGATAATATAAACATTCGGTGAATTGAAAAAAATTGTATTTTTAACATTTTATTGTATTTATGAAATTTTCACCAAATGTTAGTATTAGCATTTTCTATACACAATAATATTTTGAATTGTTTTGACTTTTTGAGTGATTTATGGAAATGTTCAGTTTCCAATGTTTTTAGTTTTTTTTTTATAAATGTCAATAACATGTTTTTTGCTGGGTCAAAAAGCTTGAAAATGTAATACAAGGCTCCTAATATATCGTTACAAAGAAGTTGAAAAATATTAAAAATACATAGGCACAATTTTTTTTTATAAGCATTTGAAGTCCGAATTTTGACGACATTTATCAAATTTCAAATTTCAAAATGATTTTCTAGTTAAAAATTTATAAAATGTTCAACTTTAAGAGCTAAGGATTGAACATTCAAAACAAGGTTACACATAGATTACTTTATTCACAATAATATCATCTAATATACTTAGTAGTATATAATAGGCTGACTGACCGTCTATTATTGGCCCAGAATCGTTTTATAATAATATTATATCATTGAATTAAAATTGTAACTTGTATTTTGTAACCTAGTGTACATCAGAGCGACACTCACTTGCCCACCTTTTTTTGTTTTAATGTAGGTATGTAGTTAAGCATACTGAAAAGTGAAAACGATGGTAAAATCAGAATTTGACGGTCGAACTTAGTTTTGAAGTTTTTTTTTTTTTTTAGTACTAGGCCCACCCAATTGTTTTCAAATGCTTAATTACATAGGTAAGTACGTTAAAACAAGATGGTCATAGTGCTGATTACGATGTGTAAATAAATAATATTTTGATCAAGTCAGAAATTTTTTTTTTATACCCTAATTTAATTGTGTTGTAGAATTAAGATAACTTGCTGATTATGATTTCACCATCATTCTTAAGAGGACGCTACACCCGCATGTGTTATATCCGTTTTACAAATATAAAATATTAAAAACTGTTTTGTGTGGATAAGAACCACTTGGGCTGTAGGTACCTATAGTCCAAGCTAAGTAACTATGTTTACACACTTTAAAGAGGAGGACATATTTTACTGTACAACATTGTTTTTATTTTTTTCATATGAGAACTAAAAAAAGTTATTGAAGTTAGAAAAACTTTTAAGCAATAAGACCTTTTTTTGTATTTGTGATTTTGAAATAGTATATTGTGTGGCAAGGGTGGGAATCGAGTTATTTCAATCGCAGGTGACCATTATAATATATCTTTTACTAATAGACAAAATAGGTGGCGCTTTTGGTTACTGAGTTATTATCTGATACGGTACAAAATATATCTATATATTCGTACTATATTTATACTATATTATAATATATTTTATACTAGATGGCTGATGGGCTGCATCACTGTGTCATGTCGGCTCGTGACTATCAATGCTTAGAAAAATGTTTTAACTGTTATTGTTTAATTTCAACAACTTTAACATTAAATATTTCTGATTGTATACACCCATAATGTGTTATAATATAGGTACTTTAATATTTGAATTGTCATTCTTACGGTTTCTCCAAAATAAATACAATGTTAGTACTTAGTAGGTACATTTGGTTGTAATTCTATCTATACTTAAAAGTGCTAATCTATGAACATGACATTTTAATATAAGTGCATGATAATCGTTTAATATATATATATATATATATATATTTATTACTGTGGAAAATCAAGAAATGTATTGTTATTATAAAGTTTTATGTTAATCTTTTCTCTAAGCACTCGTGTTTTCTTTACAATATTTTACATTTATATCTATACATCTTAATGATGATAATCCATAAATTGTATTTGTCATTGAATCATGAATACAATTTATTAACCTATAGGAGTTTCCATAAATATATAGTTTAAATATTTTCTTATAATGAAAATTAGATAGGTTGGATACTGTCTTTTGATTCAGAAATTTGGTAACTTTTTTTAACATTGTTTATATTCAATACTGTTCTCAAAATGTTTTTAATTCTTCTATAGTACAAATATCACACGTTCGTTGAGTTCTTTTAAGGTTACATTTTTATTCTTAAAATTAATATTAAATAATAAATGCTCAAACTGTAAAATTTGTGGAAGATGTATCATTTTAACCGTTTTAAGCTCGTGGTTAAGTTTAAGAGTATACATTATTATTTATTTATTTATAAGAGTATATATGTATAATTACACTTGTTTAGGGAGATTAAACAATAATGATACATGTACATTTATTTATTTATTGTTTAAAATTACTAATTAAAAATTCTCATTATATAGGCATATCAAACTGGTGATCAACTTGCCAATTGCCCATAAAACTTGAAAACCTTAAAGTGGAAATGTAAGTGATTTACAAATTAATATTTAAAACTATTTTTATTTATTTAGAATTTAATTTCTAAACTAAACATTAAGAAATGGAATTAACTACATAATTTTTGTAAATTTAGTGTTAACTATTTTTTAGTTAACGCTATACACAAGAGACAATCAAAAATACATTATAAATAAGATGTGTTCTAAAATAGCTGCAGCAGCAATTTTAAACAGTTAAATATTTAATAATTACATTTTTGTTAACTTTAATCAGAAATCTTAAAGGTGGACTATAATAATATGCTTACAATTAATTGTTTAGACTAAAATATTTAATTTATTGTTATTATTTTGTTTTCAAATGAAATTGATTTGTGTGTTTGTATAATTTTGTTTTTCAAATTTATCAGTGTCAAATAGTGTGAGCATGATTAAAATAAAAAATAATATTTCAATACAATAGTATACTTTACATATATTATTTTATATTTGATCCACAATTTTGATTTATCCATAAAATTTCTGTCATTGACCCTGGAAAATGTAATCTCCCATATAATAATATATTAAATTCTTATGTTAACTACTATGGATTGTTTCTGATTTCATATTTACTCACACAAATAGATAAAATGTATCATAGAGTAATCTAATATGATACTTTTATTTTTTTTTTGAAAAATATTTATTTAATGTAATATAATATTTCAAATAATTTATTCATGAAACTGTGCCATTTTATTTCCCCCTTGAGCATATAAATCAGAATTATATATTTGAATTTAGAATTTTTTTTATGCATGTACCTAACTTTTAATTTATTTTGTGATCGAACTAAAACATCCGTGATTTACTTGAATAATGTTGTTGTATAGTTTGAATATAGGGGAAGTAGCCAAGTTAGTCCATAGCAAAGTAATCTAGTTCATCAGTACTTCAAAATTCTTGAGTCCTCGGTTTTTTTTTAATATTACTTAATTATTATTTTCAGTTTCAGCCTGGAATAATCTTATTATTTATGTTTGATACGTTTTTATTCACTGTATCTGCTATAATATTTACTAATTAATCTTATAACATAAAATAATATAGAAAGTTATGTTACTTAAGTTAATTCCAAAACAAAATGTAAATTTATATTAATTTTAGAAAATTGTTAATATAGTAATTATATTTATAATATACACTATAAATCTTTGCTTTAATAAATATATATAAGACATTGCCTATTATAATACATACATATTCATAAATCTTTAAATTTCGCAACATAACTAGATATCTTCTTGCACCCATTATTATTTCAATGACTAGGAGTAATATCATCATTTACTAAGTTTACCAGTGGCGTGGCAAACAGTAATTTCAGAGGCAATTGCCTCTGAGTTTTTTCTTAAATAGAGGGGGTGGGTGGTAGCTGGTGGGTCCCTTAGTAAATTTATTATGATATTCTCAATAGGTAGTCAATAACGGTCTGAAATATAATTAGTTATATTATATTAATACATTATTATGCATTAATACTTGGGATATTTGTAACTTGCCTCTGAAAAATTTTTAGTTTGCCACGCCACTGAACTTTACCCTTGGTAAACTTATTTAATTTAATACATTACTGTCCATGTATACTAGGTATTCCTTTTAACCTTTTAGTTAATTTATTGCTGTTATTTTTTCCATGTGATTATGGGTGTATAATTCATAACTCATTATAAAATAATTGCCTAAATAATTATTAATATTTATTTAAATTATTATATTGATAGTTTTATTTTATATAACTAGTTGTTTTTGTTTTTGTTTTTAGACTTACCTGGCCCTATAACAGTGATAAAATGAGTTATGTATTTGCAGTAAACACTTTCAATTTAGAAGACATCACAGAATTGACTACTGAGTACCCTGAATTATCTGGAGATGAAGAAACTTTTTACTTTAAAATTGTCGAAGAAGAAGAAGCAGAAGAAGCAGAAGAAGAAGAAGAAGAAGCAGAAGAAGCAGAAGAAGTAGAAGTAGAAGAAGAAGGCACAGAAGAAACATCTGATAGTAACCCTACTCCAACAATAGATGAAGAAATAGTTTATTCAACTGATATAACATCCTTTCATCAGATAAACTTAGTCGATGTTATTAAATCAATTGTTGAAGATAATGAAGTATCAGATGTCGAAAGTCTATCCGAAGAAATGATTGACAGTGAAAATCAAAATTCTAATATTCCTCTAGATCAGAATCAGAAAGAAAGTACTAAAAATATGGATAGTGTGATACAAAATAACATTTATAATATCAGTTCTGATTCAGATGAAAATACAGAACAGATTTCTCCAATAGTAAATTTAAAGGCCGTACGTTTTATAAAAAATCAAAAGAGAGCGTTTCCTACCTACTACCAGACAGAAATATATACTAATTTGATACAGTTTTTAAGTTACAAAACGGAAAGCGATGTTGTGAATTCCCTTATAGAAAACACCAATGGGTATCTGTTAAAAGTAAAAGATTTAATGACTTTACTAACGCCGAAAACCTGGCTGAACGATTCTGTGATTCAAAATTATATCTCACTGTTGATGAATTACTGTGATAAAACAAAGGAAATGAATACAGATTTTTTAACTTCTTATAAAGAATTTGGGTATAATTCTGTTTATAGATGGTTCAAAAACATAGATTTGAATAATGTCAATAGACTTGTAGTTCCCATAAACCCTGGTAATATTCACTGGGCTTTATTTGTGATTGAAATTTGGGAGGGCAAAATATATTGTTTCGATAGTTATAAAGAACATTCTTTTATGAAAGAGTTGACATTAATAACTGCATTTTTAAATCGGGCAATCATTGACTACATCAATTGTTCAGGTGTACAGAGGACTGTGCCTAAAGATTGGAAATATATTGATGGGAATTCTCCCAAACAAACAAATACATATGATTGTGGTGTATTTACATGTATGAATGCTCGGTATTTTCTATTAAATACACCACTCTCAGTGAAATTCACTCAGCAAAATATGCCCATTTTACGACAAATAATTTCGTGGGAACTTATTAACAGCACCCTTGAACCTTTTTAACTGATAAATATTTTAATAATCTTTATTGTCAAAACACTATATTGTATATTGTTATATAATGTATATTTCAATTGTTGAAACATAATTATGATTATTAATTTTGTACCCGGTAAGTGAATTACAAGCCAGGGTAATAATTGTTTTTTTTTTTTACTTTTGTATAAATAATATATATACGTATAAATCTCCAGCAACATCAAACGAACTCAGTATTCTAATTGTTTGTGATGTCATATTGTAATATTATAACGTTGATTGTGTTTATATTTAAAACTGAACTGTCGGTAGAAGACGATGATGCAATTTTGGTTTTGCTATATATTCAAAGGGTCGTAGGCTTAAGACTGTCACCGACGTAACATATGAGACTGAAAAATATCAGTAATACACCAGATGTATGATGTTTTTTAGCCTGGAGACACTTATCATCACTACCTAATTGAACTTACTTACAATATCAGCCGTGTGAACTAAAAACTGTGAAACAAACTTCACAAAATTCTTTGACACTTGGCGTGTGTTAACTGCCTTTTAATAATCTTGTCCAATACATGTGGTATAATAATAAAATAAAATATTTTATTTTATAATTTCTAATATGGTCTATACTCCACTTCAAACGATTATGTCAATTTTGATGTTTAAAAAATCGACAACTTAACATTTTATCCTTGTAGTATACTGATGGTTACACTATCTGTGGTGAGATGTTTTTTTAACTGTATCATTTTTATATAATCATATATTAGGTTTTTAAGTACTTTTGTGTTTTTTTTTATTTCAAAATTGTATTTTTATATTGTTGGTTTGTTACACATCAATTGTATTTACCATTAATATTATTTAGTTATAAATATTGAATAAAATGCAATAGAAATCAAAAAAATTTTTATTATTTGTATGGAAAATAATAAGGTATGTTAGTAGTAGTAGTAGTAGTAGTGTTAATATCTTATGACATTATGTTTATAATTAAAATTAAAATTTATCATTTATAATATCTTATTATTTATATTATCATTTGATTGCTAAAAATATGTTTGTATGTTGTACTTTCTATAATATTAATGTGTAGTTTTAATTCAGAATAAAATAAAGAAAATCACGCATGAAAGATTATCGTTCTTTATTTCTAAAGAAATGGAATTGTTTGTATACAGAAAATATTTTTCTTTCATGTAATTATATGGCAGTGGCGTGCTCACTATTTGATTTTGACTTAACTGTACAATTTATGTTCCTAGTATTTTACATTTTTTTAACTTGTATGGATTTAAAAAAAATCTAATAATAATCATAACATTACTAAACTCAAAGTAATTTATGATAGCCAAAACGATATTATGTAAGGAAAATAAAGTTGTGATGTTTGGTTGATGACAGCTAGGAAGGGAAAATCCACTCTGGTCTCTGACCCACCTCACACTTTACATCACTGTTAAAATATTATGCTTGGTGATCAAAAAATGTATATTTGACCTGGTAAGATCATTATAATAGGTATTTAATATATTACATCCTACTTGGCTAATGCTCAAATTAATCACATATTTTTGTTAATGACTACATTTCAGACTTCTGCTATCAAAATGTTCTATGGTTACAGCCTTTAGTATAGTTGGTAGTTTGGTACCTACTAATTTTTATATTTTAATGAATTGTTGAATGCTAACTTTTAGGTGTTTATTAAATTCTTATTACATATTAGATGTTTGTTTTTAAATTATTTACTTATATTATCTGAAGATGGCCCAAGCCCAAAATTTGTAGTTTGATATAATTTATGTTACCTTTGGTGTTTATACATTTTTTTTAAAATTAATTATATTATAATACACTGGGTAATTTTTTTTTATATTTTTATCATTACATTATTATAAATTATGATAATTTATGACATGATCATATGTTATTTTATTTATCATTAATTGTTACGTATACAATTTACCCAAAATATTTCTTGATAAAAAATAAATTTGTTACTATGATATGAAAATAAAATTAATTTCAAGCCTAAGAAGTAAGTATTTTAATATAAAGGACTCAGGCTTGAAAATATTTACTAGGTACATCAAGCACAAAATATTATGGCTCTTTAAGTCAATTAATAATAAGTTTACAAGAACAAATATTCAATATTCTTTTCGATTGTCATTAGTCATTACGAACTGTGGATAGAGGCAAAGACGATCTATGCATGGCCGTATCCAGCATTCATTTTTTTTTTTTAATATAAAACTATAACATTATTTTCAAGAATTTGGATTAAATATAACCATATAATATTATAATTGTTATAGATACCAATACCAATACAAATTTACTTTATTAATTATTATTCAAAAAAATCAGTTTTATTATTATTTATACTGTATTTATTTAACAAAAAAATGTATTAAATTTACAACAAACCAGAGTTTGATTTTAAAGCAACATCATTTAACTCGTTGGACTATTTTTGACTTAATTATATCACCACAAATAGAAATAATCTCATTTTGAATGCCAGGACAAGTATACAATGATTTTTTTTGGACCATTGTTCAAATGTTCTTCTAGAATAGTGTCACCTAAATCTACACAAAACCGTAAAAGTGCTCTGAAATTTCCGTCATTAAAAAAATGTATGTTCATTACATTTCCAAAATCGTTAGGTTAGAACCTCGAAGAGCAATTTCTTGCTTACTACAAAGAATTATAGTTTTTATAACAGAAAGTAAAATTTTTCTATTTTGTTCAATTTGTCTAGAACGTTCAATACTGAGTTGTTCAGTTATTTTTTTGGATCTTCCTTCATTCACTTTTAAAAAACTATCAGATTTTTCACCATACAATTTGTGATATGATGTATTAGCATGTAACTGAAATTCTTGCAGAGCATTTTTCCAATTTGCGTACTCCTTAGAAACAAGAGCACCTAATTGTTGATGGCCACCTTTACCTCCCTTTTCTTGAGCAAACTAAACATTTTGAAGTTATCAATCACTAATAAACGGTTAAATTGGGATTAAATCTCAGATTTTTTGGCGCCAAAAATAAACTAAAAAAAAAAGGGGACTCGCTCTATAAAAATGATACTTCAAAATAATTGATTAAAAACAATTTTAATCATCAAATCCAAAAATGTTCCACTTTACCTACTTATATTATTCATATTATACTAACTTGGTTAAATCTATGGCCCAGTATTAAAACTGTTTTAAAATAAATAAACTATGATTTTATTCTAATAAATAGTAGTAAAAAAACTTTCTGATTTGGAATCAAATATCAATTATCAATAGGTTTTTGACAAGTTCCTTGAACGGCTTGAACGGTGATGACTGGAATCCAAATGAAGAAATAATACGTCCGTCTACCAGAGTTAGAATAATTGAACCCGGACCCCCCCCCCCCCCCATGAATACGGCCATGGATCTATGGAATATAATTTATCATTTTAGCTGTTGACATTAGCGCAATTAAAGGGGGGGGGGGGTGGCTGGGAGTGCTTAGCCCCCGTAAAATAAATTATTCATTTGTTTCCTAAAATATTAATAAATCTTTAAAAATTAACTGTATTTTTTACTTTTTTTGGGGGGGAAAAATGTAAAGTTATCTTATTTTTATTTAAACTTAACAATTATTTTATATTGCTTATGATAAATATGGTATATATCATTAGCTGTATGCCAGTGGTGGATTCAGGGGAAGGGCAAATGGGGCATTTGCCCCCCCCCCCCCCCAATCGCCATAGTTTTTCTTTGTTTTACACTGTGTTTAACCAATTTTGGAACTTTTTGTACTTTTGCCCCCCCTCATACCCCTCCCAATATTAAGTCTTGGATCCGCCACTGCTGTATGCCTGTATTTGTTTGTAGGAAACGATTTATGTCAGTATATTGGTAAGATTATTAAACATAATTTTAATGAATATGCACTGAACTAAAGTTTAGACTATAGAGACAGTGAATTGCGAAATAAAAATCCCCGGTGAACAATCCCGGAAAATAATCTCCGACCCTAGGAAAAATAACCCCTAGTCTACCATGTTACTGACAACTATAGGTACATGAAATTGATTGATCAATTATTTTTGTAAAGCTAATTAGTGTTATAACTATTTTATTAATATTTAATTACAACTACCTATATTATACCTACTTTTCATTAAAAAAATTAAAATATTATAAATAATTTTCATAAATTAACAATAATATTATTTTGTTTTATATCATGATTTTAAACAACATAATATGTTAATAGTCTTTTTAAAAGATTAGGTACCTACTACCTACATTCATTGATTATTTATTTGAAAATTATTTGGATTGCTTGACATTTCGATCATTCGAAATATTTTTATCTTCTAATTTTATAATCTTTTAAATATTGAATCTATAAATAAAACTTGTAAAATCGACTTCTAATAATAATTATTATTATTAATATAGACATTCTGCTTATCGTCAAAATATTATTAGGAAATGTAATATTTTATTTTGGGGATATATTAATAAAATATATAGGTAATATAAAAAAAATTATTACTGTTAATGCTTGAAATTAATAATATAAATATTAAGAAATACCTAAGTTAAATTGTATTTAATATAGGTTAGGTAGGTATATTACCTACCTACCTATATATTTAAACTTTTAACATAGATTTGTTTTTTAATTTAATTTTTCTTTCATCTCTACTTGATTTTTAATTTTTCAATGATATTTAATATGTATAGTTTATACCTATCATAATATAAGTATATATTTGTAATTAAATTTTATTAATATGATATTTACACTAATTATAGCGTTTAAAAAATATTTGTTTAATCATTTTCACGACGTGACTGTGAGTAATATAAACTAATATCGTAGTCCGGGGATTTTTATTTTGATTACCACAGATGTAATTAAATTTGAGTAAATAATTATTCTTATATTCTTATGTGAATATATATGGGGGTGTGGGGGCATCGCCCCCACGGGTTACTTTTCATGCAATATCAGGGGGGCTACAGTCTCCCCCCCCCCCCAAATATGTTAGCCATAGTTGTGCCACTGGCTGTTGATGATAATCAATTTTATAAACTGTGAACTAAAAAATGGTACTTTAACCCAATTATATGCAAGTAATGAAAATAGAATTAAGAAGATGTTATAAAATGTATACATTTTTAAGGTACCTAACTAAATTTACATCCCCCAAGGCGGACCCATATTGTTGGCAGGGAAAGTGAAGAAGAAGACAACATAATATGGGTAATTCCCCCCGCCAATGACCCCGCACCAAATGGTGACCTTGATGCGAACGTTTTTAAAAATATGGTTTATTTTAGATTCTGAGCGGAGCGATGAATGTACCTATTGTTTGTACAATGATTTGTATTTTTTTTTTATTTTTTATTATTATTTGTGCTTTATTTTAATGCTTCGGTTTTAAACTTCAGTACCTATCTTGTTCGATGGGAATGTTGGTGCAGGTCTAAATTTAAAATGGAACAAATTCACTTTAGCTACCCAGCACATATTCTATTATATGATTTGTCAAAATCTAATTTAATAATTTTAATCCTCTTAGTTGTGATACTTTCAGAAATATCTTATCGAGTTTTGTTTATTTTTTCAAAATTTACATAAGAGGATGTCAGCGCACTGAACACGATAGGGAATACATTTTTTTGATGGTATGACGTATAGATTTGTCTAATAGACATTCTCAAAATAATTTAAACATTATTTAAAATTACAACATTGTTTTAGATTCTGAGCGCAGCGACGAAGCTAGTAGTTTTACATTGATGTTTTATTTATTTATTATTTTTTTTTTATCCTGTATACAAAATTTCTACCAGAAGGAGTGCTTCGATTTCTACATATCGACGGCCTCAACGAAGAAAGCAGTAACTCACATTAACAAATTTGTTCGTTGGGGCCTTCGATATAGTATCGTATCTTTTAGGAAATTGGATCAAGATGGTACTTTAGAGAGATTATGTTTGATAAAGAGTTGATTTTCTCAATAGTTATTTAATGCCACGGGAAAAACTACCGACAAATTACGAAAAAACTGCTAAAAATGGGATTTTAATTTCTCACACTTTATTTACCACCATAGAAATGAATAAAAAATAATAATATTATAATATTAATTCAACTATTACAGGCTATATAATAAATAATAACAATATAAAAAAAAGGTGAGGAAGTGGGTGTCACTCTGCTGTACAGTAGGTTACAAGTGGGTCACTGTAATGGATGATGTTAAATTTGGATTCAATGATAAAAAGTTCCAAGTGGGTAAGTGGATGTCGCTCTGCTGTACAGTAGGTTACAAGTGGGTCACTGTAATGGATGGTGTTAAATTTGAATTCAATGATATAATATCATTGTATAAGAAAAACGATTCTGAGCGAAAACGGTCAGTCAGCCTATGATATTATCAAGTATATTTGATGATATTATTGTGAATAAAGTAATTTATATATAACCTATTTACGTGAATCCTTGTTTTAAATTTTCAAACCTTAGCCATAAGAGTTGAACATTTTATACATTTTAACTACAAAATAATTATTAAATTTTAAATTTAATACATATTGTCGAAATTCAAACTTTAAATGCTTATGAAAAAAAATGTGCTTATGTATTTTTAATATTTTTCAACTGCTATTAAAACGATATATCAGGAGCCTTATATTAAATTATTACGCTTTTCTACCCAAAAATGAAATTTTATTGATATTTATAGAAAAAAAAAACTAAAAAAATTGAAAAATGACAATGTCCGTAAACAGCTCAAAAAGAGTCAAAATATTTTCAAAATTTTATGGTGTATAGAAAATGCTAATATAAACATTCAGTGAAATTTTCAAGTATCTACAGTCATTCGTTTCTTAATTACAATATAATAAGACAATATTGTTACATGAGAAATCGAGTGAATATCAAATGTTGTAAAAATATAAATTTCAGACGCTCATAAAATTTAATTTGACCTTCTTGTAGACTTTTTTTTTTAATAAAGGTAGTCAAACTTATGAATAATCTTGTATTACATTTTCAAATCTTAGATTTAAAATGAAAACTTTTTATGAATTTCTAACTCAAAATAATTTGCAAATTTTCGTCATTTTTACGTATTTGTCAATATTTGAACTTTAGATGCTTATAAAAAATTGTGAATATGGATTATTAATTTTTTTCATCTGCCTTTGAAACAATAACCTAGGAGCTTTCTATTAAATTTTCAAGCTTTTTTAACCAACAAATAAAATTTTATTGATATTTATAGAAAAAAAAACTAAAAAAAATAGAAATTGACAATGTCCGTAAACAGCTCAAAATAAGATAATATATTTGGAAAATGTTATGGTGTATAGGAAATGCAATTATAAACATTCAGTCAAAATTTCATGTTCCTGCAGTCATTTGTTTTAGAGTTACACTAAAAACCAAAATTCTTCTCGAAAACAGATTTTGCGTAAAAATTCCCGTTTTTCCTTAATTTTTCTTTTGTTTTTCACGTCGCTTTTGAAAATTACTGGGAAATTTTTACTTTTGACCCCCCAAAGTACCAACTAGATTCACTTTCCTATCAGAAAAGTTTTACTGTCCTAAAAGGTGATGACAGACACAAAAATAAAAAAAAAACACACATCATTGTAAGATCAATACATTCATCGTTCCACTCAGAATCTAAAATAGAAATTTGAAATTGGCCGTAAACAGCTCAAAACAAGTCAAAATATTTTAAAAATTGTATCGTGTATAGAAATGTTAATTTAAACAACCAGTGAAAATGTCATGTATATATACGGTCATTTGTTTTGGAGTTACACCAAAAACCGAAATATGATTTTTTCGAAAGCTGCGTGAAAATTCCCGTTTTTCCTTAATTTTTTTTTTGTTTTTCTCAGCGCTTTTTTAAAAATTATTGGGAATTTTGACCTCCCCAATGCTCCAACTAGATTCACTTTCCCATCAAACAAGATACTGATGTAGAAAATCGAAGCATTATTTCGACTACTTATTGTGTACATAGACACAAATAAAAATAAAAATATAAATAAAAAAAAAACATACATCATTGTAAACTCAATATACATTCATGATAATATATCCGCTCAGAATCTAATATCCATACTGACAAACCGTCTCCGCTCAGAATCGTTTTTCTTAAACAATGATTTTATATCATTGAATTCAATTTTAATACAATCTATTATACATTGACCCACTTGTAACCTACTGTACAACAGAGTGACATCTACTTGCCCGCTTTTTTTAATTTTATTTTGAAAGTCAAATACAAAGTCAAATAATTATAAAATATAAAGCCAATATACCCTCAAAAATATTTTGCTCTATAATTTTTCTGATAGGTAATTTTACTCTAAGGTTACTCAAAAACATGAAAAAAAGGTGGGCAAATGGAAGTCGCTCTGCTGTACAGTAGGTTACAAGTGGGTCAGAAAAACGATTTTGAGCGAAAACGGTCAGACAGCCTAAGATATTACTAAGTATATTTGATGATATTATTATGAATAAAATAATTTATATATAACTTAAATCACGTGGAACCTTGTTTTAAATTTTCAATCCTTAGCTATAAAAGTTGAACATTTTATACATTTTAACTACAAAATAATTATTAAATTTTAAATTAATAAATTTTGTCAAAATTCAAACTTTAAATGCTTATGAAAAAAAATGTGCCTATGTATTTTTAATATTTTTCAACTGTAATTGTAACAATAACAGCCTTGCATTATTTTTTCACGCTTTTTTACACAACAAATAAAATTGTAGTATATTTAAAGACAATTTATCGTAGACATTTTTATTTGATATAGGTAGATAAACTTATGAGAAATCTTGTATTACTTTTTCAAATGTTAGATTTAAAAAGGAAATTTTTTATGAGTTTCTAACTCAAAATAATTTGCAAATTTTCGTCATTTTTACGTATTTTTTCAATATTTGAACTTCAAATGCTTATAAAAAAAAATTGTGACCAAGGATTTTTAATTTTTTTCATCTGCCTTTGAAACAATATACTAGGAGCCTTCTATTAAACTTTCAAGCTTTTTTAACCAACAAATAAAATTTTATTGATATTTATAGAAAAAAAAATGGAAAATGAATGATGTCAATTATATATATCCGTAAACAGCTCAAAATAAGTCAAAATATTTGGAAAATGTTATGGTGTATTGAACATGCTTATATAAATATTCAGTCAAAACTGCATGTACCTACGGTTATTTGTCTTAGAGTTGTGCCAAAAACCAAAAACAGATTTTGCCTAAAAATTCCCGTTTTTATTTTGTTTTTCACTGTGGTTTTGAAAACATCTGAGACATTTTTACTTTTTACCCCCCAAGTAACAACTATAATCACTTTCCTATCAAAAAAGATACTGTCGAAGAAAATCTAAGCATTTTACTGTCCTAAAAGGCAATGGCAGACACAAAATAAAAAATAAAACACATCATTGTAAAATCAATACATTTATCGCTCCGCTCAGAATCTAAAAATGATTCTCCGTAAATGCGTTCAATTTATGTTGCGCGTGGGCCAGAGAAAGAAAACAAACAGTGCGCTGACATCCTATTAATATTTTTAAGATCCGGAACACTTAAATTCTAATATTTCAAATTCGTGTATCTTAATTTATTTTAAATTATAATATACATATTGTTTTACAGTAATAATATTACTGAGTTAAATACTTAAATATTAATTATAACATAATTGTTATCTAACTGTTGGAGACACTGATAAAACAAATTAGTATAAAAAGGTTCTATCCAATAGGATTTTTTCATAAGTAAAACGAAAATGCTCTATAAAAATAAACCATTTACTTCTTTGAAGTATTTTTGTTTTTTATTTTTTGTCCTATGTCAATAAAGCAGACATTTATTGGATAATGTACATCAATAAAACTTAATGGATATTTAAGATTTAAATTTAAATCAATTCTACAAAAACAAAAAAAAATATTGTGATGAATAATACGATATAATTCTTTTATTCTAAGCCAGCGTAATACCTGAGCGTAAAATTAATTTATAATTTAAATTTAAAAGAAACAGAATATGATAAAAATGTATCTAATATTGAAAAATACTACCTATTAATATTATTATAAATATGAAAGTAACTTGTGTTACGGAACTTTGGACTTTTTAGAGTGATTACAAATATTACTATTTACTTTTTGTTTTTAACGCACTAGGTATGGATTAGATAATTGTATGCATTCAATTCAACTCGTAAAGTTAGTCAAATGTTTATGGATTAAAACCAACAATAAGTTAAATAAATTAGGATGTTACTTTAAAAAAGTACATTTTCAACGTCTCTGTAACTTTTCAACTACAGTTATAGTACCCAGTTTTGGCCATGATAGGTAACAACAGTAGGCATAGTTTAGCTTGCGATGTATTATAGCCAGTTACCTACTCTGATTAGTAAAATAGATAATAAATTATAATTTACAATTAACTTATAAGAATATTTGTAAGATAATAGGAAATGTCACTTTTTCTGACCAATTAATCTTTACGACCATTCAGTGGTGAATTTCTACTTAATAAGCTGGCAAACTTCCTTTAATTGCTGCTCCTTATATTTAGGACGTTTAATCATAGTTTTTCAATAGTTTTTCATAGGGAGTAATGGGAAATGGAAATCAACGACATAGCAAAAGAAAATATAAGGCGATGTAGGATATAATATAATATAAACTATATTATTTATTCATATTATATAATACGTATACGATATCTTATAGCTTATATCTTATATAATATGCAGTAGCGTGTCTAGGGGGTGAAGTTAGGGGTTATATCCCACCCAATTGTCCCATAAATCCCTTTATTTGTGTCTTTGGTTCTAGCACCACAATTATATTAATTTATATGTATTTTTACCAGGGTTGGGATTTTGTGGCATTTGCATATTTCTTATAATATGTTTAAAAGATTGCAGAGTAAGCTTAAAATGTGTTTCATGATTCAGAGAACTGAAATTAAACATTTTATTTTCCATATTATTTAGAGATTTTTTTAGATCAATGTGCTTCTGGACTTTTGGACTTTTTGAGTTTTGACCCATTTTTTAATCGAAGTTTTAATAAACCTTTTTTTAATATTGTCTAATTTTAAAATTAAATATAGATTCAGTAAAATAGACCGACTACTACACGAGTCACGGACGCGCTGGCTCATCATTTATCGTATTATGTATTTGGTTTTATTTTTAAACTTTTTTTAGCTGCTGATTTTGATGGGCCCCTTTTTTGTCTTTTACGGCTGCGATTATCATCGAATGCGTGTGGAAAGCTTTAGATAAAATATTACATAACCACAGTCGACTAGTGTACTTGTACCTACAATATCTACTAGTTGTTTTTTCGGTTATCCCAACCCTGGTTACTACATAAAACATCCCCCCACCCTTTGAAAATTCCTGGACACGCCACTCATAATATTTACAACCAAACAAATAAAAAATAAAAAAACAATTGGTTAGGTACCTGTTATAATAATACATACACATTAATATATATTTGAAAAATTTATAATTTTAAGTATATACAATTATACACAGTCTATTTGCAATAATATACATATTTTACACATTAGGTATCTAGATAATATTACATTTTAAATTTTGTGCGATTATTTTTTAGAAAAAAAATCGTTTAATTTCAACATGTCAAACCGTCGACATTATGACAGTCCATTGTTCTCCTGAATGAGGACCATAATACACCATATATGGCCTTGGCATGAGCTGGTTTCACGGAGCGAACCATTTTCAGCTCCGAGCACTTTGCGCATGTGCCGCCGTCTTAAATATTTATGGTCTATACCGCGGTTGTGGGTATATAGGTATAGAGATACCTACATATACCACACACTGTCCGTCTGGTTATAATAATATAATACCCGCAGTAATAATATATTATATTATATATGGCCGGAAACGTTTTCGCGATTCGCGGCGGCGGACGTGTTTCTGCAACATCTGAACGGCAGATGACATCAAACATCGGATCCCGGGCAAACATTATACCGACTACATTGTGTATCCATGGCGAGTAACGCGATTTTAGCCGCCGAGTGGTCAGCTGGTGGGGAGGGGAGGATTCGAGGGCAGCCACAACTCTGGGCAGGCGATGTCCATGGTGTGTGGCTCTTCTGTGTGCACAGTGTTCTGTGCCGTTATATTAAAGGGAATAGTAGAATCAGTCATCACTGTAAGGAAACAAACAAAAAAAAAAATATGTTAATTTCATTTCATTTTTACAGCGATTTCAATATCAAGCGTACAAGTAGGTATTATGTTATAAGGAATATATTTAGCCCATAGGAACATCATATTGTTATATATTATTAGTAAGGATATAATATTGTTGTAGAATCATTCGCCGTCACTATCTGTGTGTGGGTATGGATTGTTATAATATATGACCTACTTCGTTTTTTTTTCGTGAAAATCTAACTGTGTAGTTATCAATTGTTGGTGGGTGGGGGTGGGTGTGGGTGTCGTGTTACAGCGAATTACCAATATGCAATAATTTTTAAATTTTTTTTATCTTTTCACTATGCCCATATTACGCAACAAAAGTTTGGAAACTACTTTACTCTTGCAGTCCATATAGGTATATAAACTTTTATTTCCTATAGTTTCACACAAGTCGCACTAAAATTACTTCTATAAAGTAGAGAGTGTGTCAGATTTCCTAACAAAAGCAGAATTGTAGGTATTGTACATATTATTATTATGACACTCTTGGTCTTTAACGTTTCTTCTACCCACAAAATGTGTTCATGGACAAAACATACAACACCATCAACATTTAAGATCAATAATCGAACATACCCTAAAGAGATGTTTATTCTTCAAAAGTTTTCATATTACATCACACAGCCGAAAAGGTTTTTGCTATCCACTTATCGTGACAAAACGGAACAGACTACACAAAGAATTAAACAATGCAATACAATCATACGTACTACGATTATTTATCTTCTTATATTATATTATTTAAGACAGTACTATAAGTCTTTAGTATGTCCTACATGTATTTATTCATTTTTTTCTCAGTGGAAAAAAATATAAACACTAGTTTAATACCAACAACAATGATCACCAATCAACAATTCACTTTTACCACATCTAAAGTTCTTATTTTACTTAAGGAACCATGTATTTTTTATGCACCTTCATACTTTGTATTATGTATTAATTACATATAGATATAAAAAATATATTAATGCTAATTATATTACCTATAGAAATGTTCTATTATAATATTATATAATATAAGTATTTAACTAAACCATCGACAGCATAAAGAAAAATGTGTAGGTATAATAACATTTTTTTTTTGGTGTTATAATGATGTATTTGATATCCAATTATAAATAAATATTTAAAATATAACTAATATTAAAACGTAGCCGTAGTCTGTTTAACATTAACATCACAAGTTCATCCCATCAATAAAGATTGTGATACAGTGTACGAGGGATAAAAACCACACAATATTTCAAAACAAATAATATCTGATCAGCCAATCACAATAGCGTTTTTTGTTAACATTGTTTGTAGTTGAAATTTAAAAATAAATAAATCTTAATCATATAGGTACCACACATCCTGTCTATTTTACTGTCGATTATAATACACTATTATAAAATTACTGTCCAAGTTCTAGTATATAACTTAACCTTTTGGGTAGGTACATACACTTTGTTGACCCTCGATTTTTGTTAACATATTATGAACAAATATTCTTAGGCCTAAGTTTTGAGGTTGAGGATAACTCCACAATATATTTGCAGTGGTAATTTTCCATGATTATAGTTTATAAGAAGAGTAATAACATTACGTTAACTTCTATATAGAACTTTGTTTGATAGTTGATAAAAAAAATAATAATAATATTAATAATGTATAAATGTATATATTTTTATAAAAATGTATATTATTAAAATAACTTAAAAAGTACAACGTAAAAATGTAAAAATGTCCTACAAACTAAATAATATTGTTTACTTAATGTTAAGACAGTAATAATAATAATAATAATAATAATAATAATAATAATTTAATGATAATAATAATAATAATAATAATAATAAAATAATAATAATCATAATAATAATAATAATACAATTAATACAGTTAGGACGTGTATAAGAATAAGTTTAAATGTATCACAGGCTTATGTTTATAGTATTACATATAAATATATAATAATATACTTAAGTATCTAATACTAAAGAAAAAAAAATATTGAATTCCTTTCCCAATTTTTTTTTTTTAAATTTTTTTATACTTTTTAGACTTTAATCGTGCTTAAATAACTATCGTATATTTTAACATGATATATAAATAATTTATTTCCATCCACTGAGGTAAAAAAAATGCTTTAGGATATCACTACCCGACCCGAAAGTGATTTATTTTAAATACTACATAATATTACTATACACAATCCTATTCGTCAATATATTTTTAAAAAACAACTATATATAATTTTATTTACACGCTATTTATATCATAACATATATTATTGTCTAATGAGAGCCCATATACCACAAGCAGTGCCGTTAATCGTTAGACCTGTACATCGATGTTTAATTGGTCCTTCGCAGGTTATAAACTCTTTGGGATGTGGCCTTTCGAGGTCCTCGATAGTTATAATCTATATGATTTTACGAGCCCCGTTGGTACCTGCCCGTCACCTTTCAGCATCGCATCAGCATTTTTATGCTCAACACCGCGGTCATCAAGACGATATTTTAGAAGACTTTTGGTATATTTTTTTTTTATAATATCTATATACAGGCTTCGTTTCGTTTATAATGAAATTTGTGTAACTAGGAATTCCACCATCAGAAATTAAAACAACTGTAATAGTCTAGGTATATCTAAATTATTATTGCTTTACAGTAAGTTTATGTACACAATTTGTTAATATATAATAATATGTGCATTCAGCGTAATACAGTCGACCTTTCGATACATTAGATTCTACTATATTATAATGCGACAACCACAGACCGTACTGCAGTCCAATACATCGAAATAATATCCGAAATACTTCGCGGAAAAAAATAATATTCATTCGAAACATACGAAATTTTGAAAAGCCGACGTTCGGATAGATGTAGTACTGTATTACAACTGTCGTTGATTATAAAAGTAAAAAAAAAAAAAATATTTAAAAAATAACAATTGCCTAAATCGCCCGTTGTAGTAGAATTATGATAATTACGATCATAATAATTACTGTTAATAAATAATAATACAAATCACTATATTGATCCGTTTCACCTTTGTACCTAACATAATTACTTAAAGCTAACATTACAAACTAAGCACAATATACATAGTAAAAGTGTATATTATTTATAAATATGTGAGTGCGCATGTGTGAGTGTGTCTAATAAATACTACTTAAATCTAAAATTAAAACTACATTTAACAGTAAAGTAATGATTATTTACAAAATCCCAACAACACAATGTTATATTATAATATAATATCAACATTTCTATTAGAAAACAACAATATCAACGACTGAACGACGTATCGAGCCTGACTTACATATATTACACTTTCATTCAAACAACTTTCAACACACTTCCGATAAATATTTAAAAGGACTGGACGTGAGTGGTACCCACCTAATAGTTCCATCACGTTTTTTAAAATCAAAATATCACCGATACTAATATCTCTGTCCATATTAAGTTAACCTATCTCTTTGAAATGCTGTATGAATAAATAAAATAAATCTCTTTGAATAATAATAAATTATAAAAATCACAGATGGAACGAATGTCCGCCTACTAATCCGAATAATAAGACTTATACGCACAAATGATGCCATTACGGTTTACCGAAACTCTGTTATAATAGCAAAATATAACGATTTGAACTCTTTTCCTCCAAGCACTCTTAGTGAAATTGACGAATATTCTACAGAAATTTGTAAATTTTAATCACGCTCTCGATGATCCAACAAGTATACTACCACCGAAAATGTCCAAGTGGATGCGTAAAATATAATATTCAGAATATAATACGGAAATTACTTAGAACATAAATTGAATATTTGAGTATAATATGGATGTATGTTGTAGATACCTACTATAGTTTTAAGAGCCTAAGTACTAAATGTTTTCATGGATTTACATTTTTCAACACATTTCCTGGGCTTTATAGAACATTTTATTTTGTCAGAGCACATAATAGGTATAACTGTATAAGTGATAATCAGTTTGATCACAACGACGTTTTGCAAATGAAAAATTATGTAATTTATAACAAGAGGCGTATGCAATTTGATGTAATAGTTTAAATGGGGTGAGTTGAATTTTTGCATGAAGATCCTAAAGCTCGATGGACAGATATACCTGACCTGACCGATGCTTTAACTTAATACTACAACGAGAAGATGTCACTGTAATATAATACAAACTTATAATATTAGGTATATTATTGAATAATATGTGATAATATTTTCATGCAAGAGAGTATGAGTGTATGACTTCTTCAGTTAGATATAGTCAGTGGGGACCAAAAAAAAAAAATGATGAATACCACAGTGCGTAAACCAAACCATTTAAATATTTAATTGATAGTCTATTTTACGAGTTGACCCATTTTTCGTAATGCGTGATCGGTACTAGAATAAGATCGGTGGAAAAGTAGGTTGAGGTCCGACCAAAAGGTTTCCGGATATGTATGTGGGTGCCCTAATTTCAATACAACAATGCTACAATCGGTAACTACACGCTATTTTTAAGATTTTGTAGTAAAAAACAAACGTTATTTAGAAAGAAAATTATGTTATTAAAATACAAGAATATTTTGCACTCGTTTTAATAGTTATATAAAGTAGGTACGTGTACTTTGTCGAAGGTTTCTATGTGAAGAAATAAATTAGATAGAAATTGGATAGAAACAGGCGCGGATCCAGGTCGGGCCAAGGGGCTTTGCCCTCTTTTGTACGTGTCATATATTATTAAGTATATAATAAATACTTAATAGGTCTTGTCATACAATTGTAATTACACATGAACTATACACCAAATGTATCACCAATTATATACATTATATCATAAATCGGTACGGAAATTGTATTCTTATTCGTATTTCTGATAAAAAAAAAATGTAGCCCGTCCTATCACAATTTTAGATTTTTAGATCCGGACCCGGAGAAATGGTGCTTAAATTTGTTTGAATTTATCGGATATTTTGGGTACCCAACCATTCCTCTAACATAGTTACGTTTTTTGCATAATATAGTATCTCATAATAAGAGTAGGTATACAACAACTTTGTAGAGTCGTTATAAAAGTTATGGTTTACGACTGAATGATAGGAATAATCCTTACTGATGCTGAAATCATATTCATCTTATTTTGAGAAAATTAACTATTTTATCTATGAACTCTTGTCCATAGATGTATGGAATTGGGCTCGTTAGTTTATATTTCAACCCCAGTAGATCATTTACATAGATCTACACCACCAAATTACCATCACCTTATAATCGGCGGATATTGGGAAGCATGTGGAGACAGAGGGCTAAGACCACTAGAATTAGTTAATTCCACTAATAAAGTCCAATGAATTGAAGCTTATCAATGGTTTCATGTTAACTATACATTTTAAGCCATCCACGATGTAACCGAATATCCGCCCATGCACTTATGTTATACATTTTTATGAGATAATGAATAGTTGGTTAGTAATTTTTCTGATAATTTATTACACTACTGTCTACGTGTTTTGCACTGCTTAAAAATACCGCAAAGCATACAAATGTTAATGCGAAGTGATTGCAACGACCATTAATTAATAATTATTATTTATAGAATTCGCTTAAAAACCTCTACAATTAATTTAAAAATATTTTTGAAATTAATTTAATTGTTTTATATAAATTGGTACGGATTAAATTTAAGAACAAATCTTTCAAATACAATTTAATTCTCCCACATGTATGATTGAAATACGCCGAACAATTAACTATTAGATGTTCTATTTCTTGCTAAAGAAATATTTTTAATGCTATTTGAACATCGAAGAAACTACGTTTATACCGATCAATATAATTCACATAAAAAATTTAGTCAGGCTAAACTTTAGGCCAGTATTTTTCTTCTTCAAAACAAATTTTCAGGAAAAATATAAAATATTAAAGATTAGATTGAATGTTTTAAAAATGAGTAATAACAACTAACAAGTATCTCAGTATCTACTGGTACAATAGTATTCGATTATAACAGTCTTGTGGATTTGGTGTTAAAGATAACCAAAATGTTCCTATAAACATTTATCTTTATATTTATAATATTTAAAAAGGTATAGTTTAACAATAATAACATAATTTATTACGGATTTGAATCGTTATAAAATATGTTATTATTGTATAATAAAGGACAGTATTAGTTGTACAAGTAGTACTTCTAGTATTGTTATTATTATTTAATTTGTATTTTAAATTAAATACATTTAATAAATGTTCATAGGTTTATCAACGAAAACCCATATCCATCAAGCAGAGCTAAAATCGAAAAAAGTACCTACAGAGACCCTGACATAAAATTAGTGCGGATTTTCAAAGATTTCTGTGCTAAGAACCATACATTAGATATTGGCCAACTATAATAATAACTAAAGGCTTACTTCAAAACTTAAAATACTATAAAGAGTCAAATCGGTAAAATGGGTTTTAAATTGTAATACAAAAAGATTTTTCAATTGAGACGTTACAAAACGGTAAGAGATATTTAAGCGGGGATATTTTGTCGTATTTCTACTCAAAATTATTTCCTATAATCTTTTTTTTTAGAAAATTAAACGACAACGATACAGCATAAATTAATTGTTATTTAAAAAAAATTAAGTTCTACGTAGTGTAAGTACTTAAAAATATTTGTTAAAATAGATTAACATTTTGGTCAGTCTAGCAATATGATTGCAATCAGCCCAATATTAGGTGCGTACTTGAAGCAACATGTTGGCAAAGTTTGAGTTTGTGAACTTGAAGTGTCTCTTGTCATAGAACTTGAGCAGCGCCGGACTGTACGGGTGTTTCTCTTTGAGATGAATGTAGTGCACTTCGGGTTCATTGGTGGTGTGTCCACATTCTTCGCAAACGTACATCTATAATGAAAACCATATACGTTAAATACCGTAAATATTATAAATGTATAATTATGTAATATTATTATGACAGCTGTGCCAATAATGTACGTACCTTTGTTCTTCTCTCTTTGTATGCATACTGATGATGCACGCCGTGCACTTTCAAGCAGTGAGATTCGAGTGAACAGCGTTGGGTGAACGATTTCTCACAGAGATTACACTTGTAAGGCCGGACACCTGTTGATAGAATAAAACTTATTAATTCACGTGGTTATTGTTGATTTTATTTGCAAAACTAAACGAGTTTAACAGATTTTTAAATATCTGAATGTTTATTGATTTTGTTTGCATAACAAAAATAAATAAATTTAAATCTGTATGCATTTTTTACAAAGTAATTACCCTTCAAAAAAAGTCACATAAATCTCTA